>NC_042997.1:171941036-171998536 GCF_006345805.1 Octopus sinensis
TTTAGGTGTTTTCGCTCAATAAACACTCACAACGCCCGGTCTGGGAATCGAAACCGCGATCCAACGACCGCGAGTCCGCTGCCCTAACCACTGGGCCATTGCGCCTTCTATGTATAAGAGATGAGGAATTATGTACATTATTTACATTATTTACATTCGACGTATATTTGTCCTCATCTTGTTTGTTGTTAACACAACGTTTCGGCTGATATACCCTCCAGCCTTCTTCAGGTGTCTCGGGGAAATTTCGAACCTGGGTTCTCATTCCTAAGGTATTTTTCGATGTTATAAAATTTTAGGAAAATAAAAATGAGAAATAAGTGGAAATTTTACCGGTGAATGTGTTACATTATAAGGCACAAAAAGAAAATGACTCTCCCCAGACACAACAGAATATGGTAGTTATATTTTTTTGTTAACATGATAGGTTAGATAGGATGATGTCTATATTACAATATTAAAATAACCAATAATATGTTGTGCATGTAGAGTAATATTATGATCAAGAAATTAGCATTAGCTTATCTCAGTCTTTCTTGTGGAACCCCTAGGAAGCTTTTGTGGAACCCCTAGGAAGCTTTTGTGGAACCCCTAGGAAGCTTTTGTGGAACCCTAGGGTTTCGGGGCAACCCCAGCTGAGAAACACTGCGTTACACACTCACACACATACATTCCGCATAAAGAATCTAAGCAACAGGACAAACTAAAAACACACAACTGTCTACACAGAATCTTAGAGGAAGCCTCAACATGGTTTCTCAATCTACTAGAAATAGCAGCCATATTATTGCAATGTTACTGATCATAGTTATGCTCATTAAAACTAAAGAGAAACAAAACCACTACCAGCAGCAGCAGCAGCAGCAGCAGCACCACCACCACCACCACCACCACCACCACCGCCACCAACAACAACAACAACAGCAGCAACAACAACTCAAGTGACTCCTTGCCCCGCCCCTACATCTGAAATTATGCTGTTAAACATTGACTTGACCTTGCAGCATATAAATTATAGGGTAAGCCAACACTGTACAGTCTCTTCTGACATTAACAATAGCCACAGTAATAACAAAAGAAGTGAAAATGGTGGTGGGCAGGCTGTTCCCTAAAACCACTTTTGGCAGATAGTGATCAGTTGATAATTTCCCTAAGGCTCACTTTTATTTATTGATTTATTTACTTGGGTCACCAAATTCAGGTTGCCAGTCTGCCACTTTGGCAGCTAGTCTGTTTTATTCCCTCTCCCACTCTCTCTCCCCCTCTCTCTCTCTCTCTCTCTCACATACACACACACTGTGTATATATACTTATCTATCTGTCTATGTATCATCTGCTCATCTATCTATCTATCTATCTATCTATCTATCTATCTATCTATCTATCTCTATCTATCTATCTATCTATCAATCTTTCTCCCCCCCTCTCTCTCTCTCTCTCTCCACATATATATATATATATATATATATATATGTATGTATATATATTAGTCTGTCTGTCGTTCTATTTGCCTTTTGTACTTGATATCTAAAGAAATTTATATAAGTAAAATAAATGGTTTTCAGTAACAAAGAGAGGGGGGAGAGGGGAGAGCGGGGAAAGAGGAGAGAGGTAGAGAGGGGAGAGAGGGGGAAAGAGAGAATCTTATTAGTCCATCTTCAATTTTCAAACAGGAAAGAAAAAAAACATGTGCCTCGCCATGAACTGACAAAGCTAGAAGTATGTCAGAAAAATATTATTAATGAGAATCATTAGTGTGCTGAATAAAATATCTAATAGTATTTTAGTTAAGACCCTTTAAATTCTGAATTCAAATTCTGTTGAGATCCACTTTGCATGTCATCCTTCCAGGAGCAATAAAATATAGAAAGCACCAATCAGGTACAGGGTCCAATTTAATCAACCATAATGCAGTCTCAAAATTTGCAGCTTTGGGCCAATATTAAGGACATCCTTTGGTCATGAATGACCATGGGATTGCACTGAGCAAGTTCCCCTCCAAGGCAAGGTTGTTTATAGAAGACCAGCAGTCGCCCATGCAAATCAACCTCTCCTCTCCATGCCACCAATGTTGTCCAATACAGCTTGGACAATACACCTTGTCCAATACAGCTTGGTGCCAGTGATGTCACAACTCATTTCTACGGCTGAGTGAACTGGAGCAACATGAAATAAAGTGACTTGCTCTAGGACACAACATACTTTCCAGTCTGGGAATTGAATTCACTACCTCATGATTGTGAGCCCAACGTTTTAACCACTAAGTCATGTGCCTTCACCATACCAATATTACAAATCAATATATTCTTTTATATTCGATATCCCAAACCCACACAGTGTGTCAGCTCTGTCTTTTATCTCTCAGAGCAATACCACATCACTTCCCTTTCAACAATTGGTCTTTATGCTTTAGTAAGAAATCATTAAACTAACTCAACCAAACAGAAAGGACCATCATAAATCTTGCCATTCACAAATTCAAGATAACCACCATATAGTTCCAAAGAAGTCTTAAACATATAATGATTATTAACACAACTATTCTTTTACATCAGTCATTTCCTTGGAATCTGGATTTTACCCTTATTCTTAATCAGAATCATGTTTTCATTTTCAAGCGTGTACTTTTAATATGTCAGACTAACAGACTAATTCTCTAATCATATAAATTCTAGCAGGAATTTATTTGCTGAAGTCATGGAGTCATGTATACAGTTAACAAGACATTCCATAATTCCGATATTAAATTATTCCAATAGTTTTCAAATGTATTTGTGTGGTTTCTCTAGATGGCCAAGAAAACAATTAGCTTCATCCTCTTCCTTCTTCTCCTTCTTTTCCTCATTGCTGTTGATTTTATTACTATAATAATAATAATAATAATAATGATAATAATAATAATAATAATAATAATAATAATAATAATAATAATAATACCAATGCCCTGATGCAGAACCAGGCAGTGAGTTTCCATGGTTTCTCATCTTAACTGATTGGAAGTGTTATCATGTACATTGTTTTGTCTTGGTATAAAAGATGGGCTACAGCAAATATTCTGCTCAATACCACAGATTTGCTTGTCAGTTGATTGACCATAATTAGCTGAGCATGTCCTTTAGTGGCTGATGATATGTACAACTCTGATCACAAGCAGAAGCAGTGGGGGAACATTGTAGCCATGTGTTGAGAGAAATTCTTAGAGGTTTGGATAATTCACCTCCGGAAACATGGGTGTTTTGTTCAACATCCTTAAACAACAATGGGATGGGATACTTGACCTAAAAAAAATTCTAACTGGGCCTCCACCTGCACGGTCATGTGCTGTTTATGTTGATTTGAGATCACCATGTCGTGCACATGTAATGCATGTGCCTGGTGTACCCTTATCAGATGGGTAGTCATGATGGGTATACTGAGCTTCGTTTATTTCACCCCAGTACCATTTTGATGAAATGCAGTGCGCTCTCACTCAACAACAACAACAATAATAATAATAATAATAATAATAATAATGATAATAATTAATTTTTTTATTGGCCACAAGGGCTGACAAAAATTAATTATAACATAAAGGGACAAAACACAGGACGAAAGTTACAAAGGGTTTTGTCCGTTTGTAAAATCTGAGAAAAAACAGTTTAACAATGAAAAAACTCCGAATAAGGGGAGGTGATATAATAATAATAAACACATACTCAAGGCACACAGAGCTGCGCTCGGTAGTGAAGAGAAAGCACACTATAAAAATGAAATTACTGAATAATAATAATAACAACAATAATCCTTCCTGCTATAGACACAAGGCCAACAATTTCAGGGAGGGAAAAAGTTGGTTACAACCTCAGTATTCAACTGGTACTTATTTTATTGAGCTCAAAAGGATGAAAGGTAAAATCAACCTTGGCAAAATTTGAATTAAAAATGTGAAGATGGACAAAATACTGCTTGCTGAGTTAACAATTCTGCCAGCTTGCCATGTTAAGCGTTTCAACTGCCTCCCCAAGGATTTTGCCAATGCACCACTCTAATAGTTGTTATGATGATGATGATGATGATGATGGTGGTGGTGGTGCTGCTGTTGTTGTTGTTAAGCAAAACTTTGGTCGTCTTGTTGTAGTCGAGGTCTCTTCGTTGATGCCCGATACTACTGGGAGGTGGCCCTCGAAGTCACTGGAAATGGAGATCTTCAGCTCCAAGTTCTTGAACGGCTGCTGCTGCTGCTGCTGCTGGTGCTGGTGGTGCTGGTGGTGATGATGATGATAATGATGATGATAAAAAGAGTAAAAATGATTTTAAAATCCAGTATGAATGCATGAAATCTAGTCACTGCAATGAATATCTGGGCAGTTGCAGTGGTTAGATATAGTGCATCCATTCTCAGATGAACTGAAAATGAGAAATCAAAGTTAGATTGAAAGACAAGAAAGTTAATGACATTGTATGGGCCTTTACAATCTAAATCAAATATAAATCTAAAGCAAATATAAATACATGAAGAGAAAAAATAGTGGCAGAGGTATCATCTGTGTGGAGTATTGTATAAAATGTGAAAGGCGAATACTTGCAGAATATTTGCTAAACAGTGATGAAGAGGTGCTGCAATATGCAAAAGAAGACATGAGTATAAATGCAGATGAAATTTCGAGATGCTTTGTGTTTCTTTCAGTTATTTTAAATATAACAAATAATTCAGTAAAATAACTTAGTTATCATTAAGTTAGTGTTAGGAAGATAAACTGTGACTAAGGTTCAGTGGAAGATTTTAATTCAAAACTTATGAAAACAAGACATTTGTACTACAGATTCAGAGCTGGTTTCAGCCAGGTTGGTAATGAAAGGGTTAACCAAAGAGTTGAAGAGAAGAGAAAAGATCTGAAAATGAGAATGCCTGGTCAGTGTAAAAGTGATACACAGTATATCAAGGACATGGTTTAAGCAAGTCAGTTTGAACAAGGCACTGAAAGTTTTGTAATTTCAGTACAAGACCAATACAGTGAAGTATTTTATTTATTTATTTATATGCCCTTTTCAAGCCTAGCCAGGCTCATAGGCCCAGTTTCCCAGTTTCTATGGTGTATGTGTTCCCACCAGCTGGACGGGATGCCAGTAAATCACAGCATTACTCAAGAAACAGGAAGAAAGAGTGAGAGAAAGTTGGGGTGGAAGAGTACAACAGGGGTCATCACCACCCCCTGCTGGAGCTTCTTGGAGCTTTAGGTATTTTTGCTCAATAAACACACACAACGCCCAGTCTAGGAATTGAAACCGCAATCCTCCGTCTGTGAACAATGAAGTATAACATCTATAAAATTTCTGACACCCAGAAATGCAGAACGTGGAAACTGTAACCCATTTGGTAAATGGATGTGAAAGCCTTGCACAAAAAGAATACAAGCAACGCCATGATAAAGTTTGTTTGTACCTTCAATGGCTTTTATTTTGTAAATGCTAGTATGAAGTAACAAAGAATTGGTATGAGCAGGTGCCTAGTAATGTAATGCATGACGAAGGGAAAGCAATGATATTCTGAGATTACAATTTTCTAATTGATAGAGTAATTGCGCATCGCTGCCTGAATGTGGTTGTGTAGAACAAGAGAGACAAATGCTGTCAAATCATTGACATAACCATGCCAAATGACATGAATATCTTTAATAAAGTGGTTTTAAAAAATCACCAAGTACTTCAAACTGAAAGTGGAATTAGAATGACAATTTGGAATACAAGAGGGTAATGAAAAGGTGATATCAGCTGTAATTGGGGTCATTAGGATCAAAACCCTTGAAACTTCAAGACTTCTTAAAGCAGTTGGGAATACTATTCAAGATTGGTGTCATACAAAAATAAGCCTTTTTAAGTACTGCACACATTTTAAGGAAAGTATTACCTGTCTGAGGTTCTTGATGTGTCTTGACAGAAGATTAAATACTCTGGTGCATTTTGCATAATAATTCTTTATACTATCCTTTTATTTGTTTCAGTCATTTGACTGTGGCCATGCTGGAGCACCAACTTTAGTTGAAGAAATCGACCCCAGGACTCATTCTTTGTAAGTCTAGCACTTATTCTATCGGTCTCTTCTGCTAAGTTATGGGAATGTAAACACATCAGCATCGGTTGTCAAGCAATGGTGGGGGACAAACACAGGCACACAAACATATAAATATATATATATGCAAATAATCTTATGATTTGCAACACTAACTTCAGGAAACCTACCAGCCATCTAGTCACTTACCAATCGGGCCAACATACCAGCCAAATTGACTACATCCTTACAAGGCAAAGGGAGAGATGGCTGCTTATAAATGCCAAAACCTTCCCAGGTGAAGAATGTACCCCACAACATAGACTGGTAGTTAGTGACTTTAGGATCAGGACTAGGAGGACAACCAGAAGACGACAAATATGGAGAAGAAGGATCTGGAAGCTTAAAGATCCTGCAAATGGACAGAGATTTAGGGACATATTACTTGAAGCCTCTGACGAAGTAGAAGGGGATAGAGCATCACAGGGGGTAGAAGACAGCTGGACGTTTCTAAGGGACAACCTGCTGAGAGCCACTGACCAGATCTGTGGCTGGTGCAAAGTCCCCTCTCGACCTAGAATAACGTGGTGGTGGAACAATATTGTAGACAGGGCTATTAGAGAAAAGAGACAGGCTTGGAAGGTCTGGAAAAATGGGGGTAGCAGGGGATTGTATCAGACTGCCAAAAGAGAAGCTAGGAGACAGGTTTATTTAGCCAGAGGGGAAGCAGATAAGAAAAAATTTGCCAATGTTCTGCGCCGTGAGGACCAAAGACTGGAGGTGTTTCGTGTTGCAAGACAGTGTGTGAGAGAGAATCGTGATGTGGTAGGAGAGAAGTGTGTTCGCATGGAAGATGGTTCACTTGCGCTAAATGAGGATGCAAAGAGAGAGGTTTGGAGATGCCACTATGAAAGGTTGCTGAATGAAGAAAATGAATGGGATAAAGAGAGTCTGCCGAATGTTGACCCTACAGAGGGACCAGCTATCCGAGTTGATAGTTCCGTGGTAGCTAAGGCAATTAGAAGCATGAAGACAGGGAAAGCCCCAGGCCCATCAGGAATCACTGCAGAGATGCTCAAAATGTCTGGTAGTGTCGGCTATAGCCTAGTCACCCGTATAGTTAATCAGGTGATACACAAAGGGGTCATACCCAATGACTGGTGTAGCAGTATAATAGTCAACTGCTACAAAGGTAAAGGTGATGCCCTAGATACAAATAACTACAGAGGTATCAAGCTGTTGGACCAGGTGATGAAGGTTACGGAGAGGGTCATAGCCCAACTAATTAGAGAGAGAGTTAGTTTAGATGAGATGCAGTTTGGGTTTGTGCCAGGGAAAAGTACTACTGATGCTATATTCCTGGTAAGGCAGCTGCAGGAGAAATACCTAGCCAAAGATAAGCCCCTGTACCTGGCTTTTGTTGACATGGAGAAAGCCTTCGACAGGGTCCCCCGATCCCTTATCTGGTGGGCAATGAGGAAACTAGGGATAGATGAATGGTTAGTGAGAGCTGTGCGGGCCATGTACAGGGACGCCGCTAGTAGGGTGAGGGTTGGAAATGTGTACAGTGAAGAATTCCGGGTAGAGGTAGGAGTCCACCAAGGCTCAGTACTCAGCCCCCTCCTATTTATCATAGTCCTCCAGGCAATAACGGAGGAATTCAAGACAGGATGCCCTTGGGAGCTCCTCTATGCTGATGACCTTGCTCTAATTGCTGAGTCGCTATCAGAACTGGAGGAGAAGTTTCAGGTGTGGAAACAAGGATTAGAATCGAAGGGCCTCAGAGTCAATCTAGCTAAAACCAAAGTCGTAATCAGTAGGAAGGTAGACAAATCACAAACACCTTCAGGTAGATGGCCCTGCTCGATCTGTAGAAAAGGTGTAGGTAGAAACTCTATAAGATGCACCAAGTGTAAGCTATGGACACATAAGAGATGAAGCAATGTCAAAGGAAGGCTAACTAGGAAGATGGTTTTTGTATGTGGCAGATGCTCAGGAACAATAAACACTGAAAATGCTCTGAGACCAACTTCCGTCACTTTCCAGGGAGAAAAACTAGAAATAGTTGATAGTTTCCGTTACCTAGGTGACCAAGTCAGCAGCGGGGGCGGGTGTGCTGAAAGTGTAACTGCTAGAGTAAGAATAGCTTGGGCAAAGTTCAGAGAGCTCTTACCTCTGCTGGTGACAAAAGGCCTCTCGCACAGAGTGAAAGGCAGACTGTATGATGCGTGTGTACGAACAGCCATGCTACATGGCAGTGAAACATGGGCCGTGACTGCTGAGGATATGCGTAAGCTTGCTAGAAATGAAGCCAGTATGCTCCGATGGATGTGTAATGCGGGTACTCACACTCGGCAGAGTGTAAGTACCTTGAGGGAAAAGCTGGACCTAAGAAGCATCAGTTGTGGTGTGCAAGAGAGACGTTTGCGCTGGTATGGTCATGTGGCGAGAATGGATGAAGATAGTTGTGTGAAAAAGTGCCACACCCTAGCGGTTGAGGGAACCTGTGGAAGAGGCAGACCCAGGAAAACCTGGGACGAGGTGGTGAAGCACGACCTTCGAACTTTAGGTCTCACTGAGGAAATGACTAGAGACCGAGACCTCTGGAAGTGTGCTGTGCGCGAGAAGACCCGGCAGGACAAGTGAGTCCATAACCCGTGGCCTTCTACATGGGATGGAGCCAGCCTACGTATGCATACCTTCCCTTCTTGGGACACAAAACTCTACTTGTGAAGACGTGATGAGGCAAGTGAGGATCAGAATCGAAATCGATCAATGGAAATTGCGGATGTGCTACCAGTGCCGGTGGCATGTCAAAACTCTGCTTGTGAAGACCCGTTGAGGCAAGTGACGATCAGAATCGAAATCGATCAATGGAAATCAATCAATGGAAATTGCAGATGTGTTACCAGTGCCGGTGGCATGTAAGAGAACTTTCCGTTTCGCGACCGTTGCCAGCACCGCCCCGTTTCGTGTCCGTTGCCAGCCTCGCCTGGCACATAAAAAGCACCATCCGTTCGTGGCCGTTTGCCAGCTCTGTCTGGCACCAGTGCGGGTGGCACGTAAAAAGCACCCACTACACTCACGGAGTGGTTGGCGTTAGGAAGGGCATCCAGCCGTAGAAACACTGCCAGATTTGACTGGGCCTGATGAAGCCTTCTGGCTTCACAGACCCCAGTAGAACCGTCCAACCCATGCTAGCATGGAAAACGGACGCTAAACGATGATGATGATGATGATGATATATATATATAGATAGATAGATATATATATATGATGGGCTTCTTTCAGTTTCTGTCTACCAAATCCACTCACAAGACTTTGGTCATCCTGAGGATATAGTAGAAGACACTTGCCCAAGGTTCCATGCAGTGGGACTGAACCCAGAACCACATAGTTAGTAGCCAAGCTACTTAGCACATAGCCCCTCATGAAATTTATTTGTAAGGGCAGGCACTATTTGATAACATTGACCCCAGTACTTGACTGGTACTTATTTCACCAACTCCAAAAAGATGAAAGGCAGTCAACCTCAGCAGAATTTGAACTCAGAACCATAAGAATGGATGAATTGCTGCCAAGCATTTTGCCCAGTTTACTAATGTTTCTGCCAGCTTGCCACCATATAATGATAATTATTATTATTGTTGTTATTATTATTATTAATATCATTATTGTTGTTGTTGTTGTTGTTGTTGTTGTTATTATTATTATTATTCCACTGAGGTCAACTTTACTTTTCATTCTTTCAGGATCGATAAAGTAAGAAGTACTGGGGTCGATGTAATTGATTATCCTCCCTTCCCAAATTCTAGGCCTTGTGCCTATAGTGGAAAGGATTATCATTATTGTTATTGTTATTGTTATTATTATTATTATTATTATTATTATTATTATTATTATTATCATTATCATCATCATCATCATTATTATTTAAGGCAGCGAGCTGACAGAATCATTATCACATCATCATCATCATCATTGTTTGACCGTGGTCGAGACAATGGAATTTACCAAGCTACGCCAGACTTCACGGTCCATCATGGCATTACGGAGGTCCTGTTGCTAGATGCCTGTATCCCTGGAGATTACATCAGGGTAGGAGAGTGTGTGCCCTCCACGCCAGGCAAAATGCTTAGAGGCATTTTGTCTGTCACCACGTTCTGAGTTCAAATACTTTTCATCCTTTCGGGGTCGATAAAATAAGTACCAGTTGAGTACTGTTGTTGATGTAATTGACTTACACCTTCCCCCAAAATTTCAGGTCTTATGCCTATAGTAGAAAGGATTATTATTATTATTATTGTTATTGATATTATTATTATTATTATTATTATTATTATTATTATTATTATTATTATTATGTGAGAGAGCAGTGCATGCCATCAAAGTGACACTGGGGTAAAATATACAAAGCCCGGTAAACACATCATGACTACCCGTCTGATAAGGTTACACTAGGCACATGCATCACAATCATATGTGCACGACATGGTGATCTCATATCAAGATAAACAGCACATGACCTTGCAGGTGGGGCCCAATTAGAATTTTTTTCTGGTCGAGTAACCCATCCTGCTCAAAATGTCCCTGAATAAAGGTTGTTTAAGGATGTTGAACAAAACACCCATGTTTCCAGAGGTGAATTATTCAAATCCCAAAGAATCCTTCTCAACACATGGCTATGATGCTCCCCAACTACTTCTGCTCATGATCAGAGATGCACATGTCATCAGCCACTAGGGGACATGCTCAACTGGTTAAGGCCAAACAACTGACAAGCAAATCTGTGGTATTGAGCAGAATATTTGCTGTGGCCCATCTTTTATACCAAGATAAAACAATGTACATGATAACACTTCCAATCAGTTAAGATGAGCAGCCATGAGAGCCACTGCCTGGTACTGCATCAGGGCATTTATTATTATTATTATTATTACTATTATTATTATTATTATTATTATTATTATATTATTATATTATTATTATTAGTAGTAGTAGTAGTAGTAGTAGTAGTAGTAGTAGTAGTAGTAGTAGTATATGAAGGCATTTTTCTAGTCTCTTTAAGATATGATTTATTCAAGCATTAGCAAAGGTAATTTTCTTTGGAGTACTTGTAAGAAGACTTGTAATTACCTAAGGAAAGCTTGTCCTTAATACCTGAAGGTAGACATTAAAAAAAATGGCTTGGTTTTGCAAACATCTAAAATTTTATTTACCCACATTATATTTTCACATCAAAAATGGGTATCACATATAAATAATTACTCTACACAACAGAACATTACAATGGCTTGAAAAACAACATGAAATTAAAAGACACAATTAAATGTATAAAAAAGCAGAATAAAACGAGCACTTTAGAGAACATTCAATTGAGGTAATGCCTATAAATGCCCATATAAATAATGTGGAAGACACAGACAGTAATAACAACAATAGCAGTAGCAACTATTTGACAATACCAAACCTTACCTCAATGCAAAATGAACTGATGGAAATTTAAGATCTATTCACAGTTACAACATCAAAAATAGAAAAGGGGAAACAATGTGAAAGGGGAATTATTTTATGAAACCAAACAGCATTTCTTTACCATAGATGATAATCCAGAAGGAGAAGAGAAAAATTACATACCTCCGCTTATGGAAAATTGGAAATGGATTTCATTTTCCCTCATGTCAACATATATTTGTTTTTTCCTTTTGTTCTTTTATTCTTTTACTTGTTTCAGTCATTTGATTGTGGCCATGCTGGAGCACCACCTTAAAGGGTTTTTCAGTCGAAGAAATCGCTCCAGGATTATTCTTTGTAAGCCTAGAACTGATTCTATCAGTCTCTTTTGCTGAAACGCTAAGTTACGGGGAAATAACATGCTGACATCAGTTGTCAAGCGATGGTGGTGGGATGGACACAGACACAAAGACACACACAAACATAAGTATATATGCATATATATATGTGTGTGCTTCTTTCAGTTTCTTCCAACCAAATCCACTCACAAGGCTTTGGTTGGCCCAAGGCTATAGTAGAGGACACTTACTCGAGGTGCCACACAGTGAGACTGAACTCGGAATCATGTGGTTGGGAAGCAAGCTTCTTACCACACATCCACGTTTGCACCTATGTGCCATGCCTACACTTATAGCCAACTATCTGGAGAAGTTGTTTCAATTGAAAAGAAAAAGATGTGGCACTATTTTGCTATGCCTTTAAAAATAATGACAGTCAAAAAACAGACAGAAATTGTTGGACATATCTTTGACTGTATATTTTGCACCAGCATATAGGTCAAAGAAATGCCAAAGTCTCAATAAAAGACATGGAATAAGACATAGATCCATAGCAAGCAGTGATTTTTGTGTTGCAGTAAAGAAGAATTGTCAAATCAAGAATAATGAAAAGTGATCTGTGGCAAGGCATCAGTAAAATGGATTTGCAAGTCTCAATAACCTCTGAATACTTCTGGAACTGTGCCAAACAGAAGGCACTGACATAAAGGTCATACAATTAAGAAGATAGAGGAGAAATCCTACTTGCCTTGGAGTTGAATATGTAGAAGAGCTGTAAAAATTAAGTAAAAGTAAGAAAAACAAAGATGATGAAGAGCAACAGAAAAAAAAAACAGTTTCCAGAGAACCATGAGTCAAAACCATGGAAATAGTAAAGACGATATCTTTAGGTCTAGAATCATTAGTAAAAGAGCAAAAAGCACATCTAATGGTACCAACTTGTAGTGGACGGTAGTGAGGAAGAAGTAATAATTACAGATCAACATTTCTGAACAGAAGGAAAAAGAAGAAAAAAAATTGCAGAAAATGAAAATACGGCATAAAATGAAAAAATTGCAGAAAATGCAAATATGGCATAAAACGATAAAATAAGTGAGGAGGAACAATTTCTTACAAATGATAACGAAATCCTTCTCCAGGAATATATCAAAGAAAATGAAGAGAACAAAGATGAAGTAACATTCATTATTTTTTGAAAATCAAATACAGTTAATAGACATATTTATCTCCCCGCCCTCTCTCTCTCTCTCTCTGGTACCATGGATTTTCTGAAGAAATTGGAATGATACAACAACAATTAGGTTTAGAATATAAACAGCATGTAAACAAGAGATTACTAGTAAAATATAAATTTAGATATAATACCAAATTTAAAAGAGAATACACTCAGGATGATAGTGTTTTCCAATCCCAAATGTCTCAGAAAATGCTCACTGGTGCATTTGATTGCACTTGAACACGATCTGAAAAATGGTTATGTGAAGGGGATTATTGAGTGACCCAACTCAATCTAGCCAGAAAATTTTCATATTTTATTTAAATTTTAGATTCTTTTATGATAATTTTTGTATATATTTCCTTGCAAATATGTGTCAGTATTATTTATGGATTTCTGTATGTGTGTGTGTATGTGTGTGTGTGTGTGTGCGTGAGTGTGTGTGTGTGTGTATGTGTGTGTGTGTATGTGTGTGTGTGTATGTGTGTGTGTGTATGTGTGTGTGTGTGTGTGTCTATAGGTGCAGGCATAGCTATCTTGTAAAGAAGCTTGATTGTCAACCACATGGTTCTAGGTTCAGTCCCACTGTGTAACAAATTAGGCAAGTGTTTTCTACTATAGCCATGGGCTAACCAGAGCCTTGTGGGGGAATTTGGTAGAAGCCCACTCTTTCATATATATATAAAATTTAAATAATGAGGGAGATAAATTGAATACTAATTTAATTAATATCAATTTAAAACCAGTAGCCTAGCATATATAAAAAAAAAATTTAAATAATTATGTTCTCTAATTGGCAATATTAACTGCAGTAAATTATCTGCTGCAGAACTGTTTCTGGAATTTAGCGTGCCAGAACTTAGACATTTGAAAATAACTCCAATGTAATCAGTAGAACTAAGCACATGTCTAGTTTTATATGGACAACTAGTGTTTGGTTTTGCAAATTATATTGAATTGGAACGATCGTACTGACGAGTCTGCAGATGAAAGATTACGTAAGTAATTTATTCTTGATTTTTATATAATTTTCATGTTTTTCCCGCATATGTTCTGGTGTTCGCTGAATTTTCTCTGGAGAACATTTTTTCTTTGTAGTTAGATCCTATGTGATCTTCTTCTAGCGTATTGGTTATCCACCTAGTGGTTTATCCCTAAATATACACATGTATTGAAATTTTTTCTGATTTTTCAGATTTTTTTTATATATGCTAGGCTACTGGTTTTAAATTGATATTAATTAAATTAATATTCAATATTCGATTTATCTCCCTCATTATATAAATTTTATATATATATATATATATATATATTTCTTTACTACCCACAAGGGGCTAAACACAGAGAGGACAGACAAACGGGTTGAGTCGATTACATCGACCCCAGTGTGTAACTGGTACTTAATTTATTGACCCCGAAAGGATGAAAGGCAAAGTAGACCTCGGCGGAATTTGAACCCAGAACGTAATGGCAGACGAAATACAGCTACGCATTTCGCCCGGAGCGCTAACGTTTCTGCCAGCTCGCCGTTTATGTACATATATATATAACGGGAAGCTTTATGAAAATAGACAAAAGACGAAGGCAGGTGGAAAACAAACAAACAATTGTATTAGTATGGCGCTCAGGAAATATAAATAAAATAAGTCTTTAACGTTTCGAGCCTACGCTCTTCAACAGAAAGATACACAGAGAGAAAAAAAACACAGAAAGAAGGAGAGAAAAAAAAAATGCGTGCAGTAACTAACGAATCAACATGGCGATCTGATTTCGGCCAGAAGTCAAAGATCAAACATGAGACGCGAGAGCGAAATTAGGGGAGATAATAGGGTTGAATGACCAGCTCCAACATAAGGGTGTGTGTGTGTGTGTATGAGAGAGTATTAGTGCGTATGAGAGGTCTGGACGTGTGTATGTATAGGGTTGGTGTATGTATTAGTATGTATTAGTATGTATAAGGGTGTGTGTGTGTGTGTTGTATGAGAGAGTATTAGTGCATATGAGAGGTCTGGACGTGTGTATGTATAGAGTTGGTGTATGTATTAGTATGTATTAGTATGTATTAGTATGTATTAGTACGTATTAGTATGTATAAGGGTGTGTGTGTGTGTGTGTATGAGAGAGTATTAGTGCGTATGAGAGGTCTGGACGTGTGTATGTATAGGGTTGGTGTATGTATTAGTATGTATTAGTATGTATTAGTATGTATTGGTTGGTGTATGTATTAGTATGGCACATCATATATGATGTGATGTGTAAAGTCGTGTGGTGTAGTGTGGAGAGAGGAGAAGGGGGGAGTGGAGGGGGGAGAAGAGGGGGAGGAGGGGAGGGGGAATATATATATATATATGTATATAAACGGTTAGCTGAGTTAGAGATTAAAATAACCATCTAAGGGATAGAAGTATCCATTACACTACCAGTACATTACCTATGCTTAACCATGAGTATACATATGCAAGCATATTATGCTCATAAATTATAGGTAAAGACAAGGATAAATATAGGTTTATCAAGAATTAATATTTAAAGAAAACAGAAAATGGAGAAGTATTGAAGAACAGCGATTGGCTTACATCAATTATTATTTATTAATTCAATACAAATAGACTGCATCCTATCTAATAGCTGTTTCTGCTTCCAATGTTGTATGATATTGCCATTGATATTCTATAAATATTTATCATATTTGATAATAAAACTGATCTGAAACATGAGGCTTCATCAGAGTGAAGAATAAATAAAGAAGAAGAGCATAGAGAAGAAAAAGGGATAAGTTGAAAAGTTTCCCTTTTTATTCTCTATGCTCGTCTTCTTTATTTATTCTTATATATATAGGTTAAATAAAATGAGACAATAGAACCAAGGCAATGTGAAATTTCTAGGACATTGTATAATGAGAATGGTAGTCTTACAGCTGTTTCAGGGATATAAAAGATACCCCACCATCAGATACGATATCAGAGAGTTAAATAGAAGGAAATTGTAGAGTTATTTATACCTGCACACTATCCATTTGTAATAACAAAATATGAACTCCTATCAGAACTTATATACTTTGGACAAGAAGCCTTTTTACCCAGTCTTTACTACACATTCCTTGCATAATAGAACAGCAAGTTTATCATCCAACATATATCTTTATTTTTATTCTCATATTTCCCTTTATACCTCCTATATTGAACTCTACTATTTCCTTCTATTTAACTCTCTCATATCATCCCTGAAACAGCTTTTGTTGTCTCATTTTATTTAATCTATACATGCTCACACATGACCCACATTAGACTCCTCACTCTTACTATTATCGAACCAGGAGTCTAACAGCAGTCCTTCCATAGCACTTACATAGCTTTACCTGCCTTTTGGATCTTCTGGATACCAAAACCTCTTATATATATACATATATATATATATATATATATATCAATCTCTCTCTCTCTCTCTCTCTCTCTCTATATATATATATATATATATATATATATATATAATATATATATATATGTGTGTGTGTGTGTGTGTGTGTATATGTATATATTATTTAGTAGATACAATATATGTTTTATGTGCTACTATTAGTTTCATGTGCTGAGAGCATGCCAGTCAGTATTTTTTAACACATCTAGTGTCCTAGCACAATCTTCGGTGACTGAAGATTGTAAGCACATAAAAACATATATTGTGTTTATTTAAATAATATTTATCTCTCACCAGATGGTGCGCTTTTTTGTGGATCTTACCATCATGGAACAGTATGTTATATGTGTGCCTGTGTGTGTGTGTATTTATATATGTGTATATGTATTTATATGTATGCATATTTGTATACTTATGTATTTATAAGTGTGTGTGCATGTACCTATAAAATTCTTAATATGTCCTATATATTCTACTAGCAGTATTGCCCGGCGTTGCTCGGGTTTGTAAGGGAAATAACTATATAAGCATTTTTAGAGATATAAAGTATAATAGCCATCTCAATATGGCTAACCACAAAGGGGGGGTGTTACTGTAGCATTTTACGTTCTGAGATTTAATAATACATTTTTAGAGAGTTACTTCCCTTATATAATAGCAAAAAAATGCATTAAAAATTGGAAAAAATGATGGTAAATTTTTTTTTAAATCGTAGACTCATCGTAGACATGCGCTAATACCCAGAAGGGCTCGATATGAATCACGACTATAAGATACCCGGTTTTAGTTAAACTGCCCCGCAAAATGTAGGAGTAGTTAGGAATCTAAATCGTAGGAGACAGACACACAACTTCACTTTTATATATAAAGGTTATGTCTCTTAGCTCTCCCTTCATATTTGTAAATGCATTTTTTTGTTGTTGCGCTCCACATTATCCTGTCTTTCTTTGCAACCCCTTGTGAGTTCATCAAGCCCTTGTGGCTAATAAAGAAAAGCTTATTATTATTATTATTATTATTATTATTATCATTATTGTTGTTTTTGTTGTTGTCGTTTTTATATTTTTAATTATATTCTTAATGCCCTAGTGGATTATGCATATAAATCTTCTGTGTCATCAAAGCAAACCATACTGAAAGTTTGTTTTTTCAAAGGCTGAAAATTGCATGTTTACATGTTTCTCTATATGTGCATGATTGTGTGTTATCTACCCCCCATGTGTGAGTGTATGTGTATGGATATGTGTGCATGGATGTGTGTGTATAGATGTGTGTGTGTTTCATGCATGTCTATTATATGTGTTTATATATATATATATATGTGTGTGCTTGTATATTGGTGTGCAAAGTGCTTATTGATCTACTTGCCTATACTGTAGTACAAACACCAGCTCAGACTTAGGGCAACAGTTATCTATCACTTTCTAACATAAATCAGCTGAGCTAGCACCAGTGACCATCAAACAGAATTAGTTGCCTGGAGAAACACAACACAGACATACATACATACATACAACACTTACTTGAAATGCATGGTAACCATTTGAAATATAGGAGAATATATGTAGCATCAGAGTAAAAAGAAACCAGTCAAAAAGGAACTGCAATTAATCAGAAAATAAAGCAGCTTGGTCAAGTTTTACACCACAAAAAAAAGTACCAGGAATTTTCTCCCCTTGCATTAACCTCTTCAACTATTAGGGAACATATATGCATTAGTCATTCTACTGTCATAAGCAGCACGTTTTTAACAATTTGTTATTGTTGTTGGTGGTGTTGCTATTCCCCCACTACCTCCATATATGTTTACTTTTACCTTTTTACATTTTCTTTCTTCTATAGTGAACATATTTCTCATATATTTACGTTGCTTAATACAGTAAACTCTCATTGCTAAATTTTCTGGATATCTGATCATCATTTTTTAGATTTCCACATCATCATCATCATCATCATTGTTTAACGCCTGCTCTCCACGCTGGCATGGGTTGGATGGTTTGACTGAAGACTGGCAAGCCAGTAGGCTGCACAAGTCTCCAATCTGATCTGGCAGTGTTTCTACAGCTGGATGCCCTTCCTAATGCCAACCACTTTACAGAGTGTAGTGGGTGCTTTTTACATGCCACTGGCACAGGAGCCAGTCAGGGCATGCTGGCATCAACCACATTCACATAGTGCTTTTTATGTGCCACCTGTACAAGAGCCAGTCAGGGGCACGGGCATTGACTAAGTTCAGATGGTGCTTTTTATGTGCCACAGTATGTTACAAAACTCATTAAAAAATCTTGATATATGCATCAATATTATCATTAATAGTCTGATTATCTTTCATCTTTTATTTCTTACTTGTTTCTATCATTAGACTATGGCCATGCTGGGGCACTCCCTTGAAGAATTTTAGTTTAACAAATCAAGCCTAGCACTTATCATTTTTTTAAAGCCTGGTTCCTTTTGCTGAACTGCTAAGTTAGGGGGATGTAAACAAACCAACACTGGTTGCCAAGTAGTGGGTAGTGAGGGAGACACTTATCTAACGTGCTGCACAGTGGGACCGAACCCAGAACCACATGGTTGGAAAGCAAGCTTCTTACCACACAGCCATGAAATGAAATAAATAGGAAGAAATGTAAAATGTTATTTAAGTAAAGCCCAGGGCTTGAAATCGTATTATTAGGAAGCAAACTTCTCAAAGCACACAGTCATGCCTGCACCTCAGTTTATTTAATTATCAGGAACAGGTACACCAGCTATTTGGGAATGTTATTTGAAACGAACTGGTATTATCTCCCAAGTGAGATTCATTAATCATCTGTTTAAGACTATTTATTTAAGATCAAAGACTTTTGAGTGGAGGCATAATTGCTGATTAGTCGTAGAACTTATCACAATTTTGGGAGTGGATTCCAATAATCTTCCTACTTTCTGTTCAAATCCTTTACCGTTTCTTCAGTATGCTTCCTTTGGTATAAGTAATATAATAGTATCCATACTCTTGCTTCTCTCTCTCCCTCTCTCTCCCCCTCTCTCCCTCTCCCCTCTCTCATCCCCCCCACTCTCTCTCTCTCACACACACACACACACTAAAATTTAAATTTCTTTTAGCTCTATTTTCTGTCAAACATGACAAATATTTATTACTTTCAGAATCTTTAGAACTAGAGAAATTGTGCTGTGTTATTTGGTTTGGCCCTATATGTTCTGCATTCAGTACAGGCTTTGCCTCTCATCTTTCTACAATCATGGAGAGCCAAGATTTTTCCTTCCTGGATTGTGGTTCCTTGCCTTATGTGGGTGGAGTGTCCTTATTTATTTCTGTATTAAATTTTTAACTCATTTTAATGAAACTGATAAACTGTCCACAGTCTGTCTACCCAATGTGAAAGGCCTCTCCAAAAAGATACAAAAGATATGTGGTTCATATGACATCAGGACAGTATTCAAGAGTAATACAATACTTCGCAAATATTTCCTTTGAGTAAAACCACCAATAGAAGAGAATATGACCAGGAACTGCGTGTACCGCATCCCACGCAGCTGTGGTAGGTTATACAAAGGTGACAAAATAAGGGTAGAGGAACATCGCAAAGCTGTGACATGGGGAGATATTGATAAATCGGGTATAGCTGATTATGTATGGAAAAATATAGACCACGGCATCCTGTGGGATGAAGTTAAAATAATAGACAGAGAACACCACTGGAAAAAACAAAAACTAAAAGAAGCAGCACATCTGCTAGGACACAACAACCTCCTAAGCAGACCGAATGCAGATATGAGCAGCATATGGGAACCGGTATTAAGGAAGGATAGGAGAATATTAGATTTATCAGCCCTAAAATTCACTCCATAATTGCCCACAGGCATATGGCGTAGTAGTGACTAGGCAGTGACTTGAATAATAATAATAATAATAATAATAATAATAATAATAATAATAATAATAATAATAATAACAACAGCATCGAAAAATACCTTAGGAATGAGAACCCAGGTTCGAAATTTCCCAAAGACACCTGATGAAGGCTAGAGGGTATATAACAACAAAGAAGATGAGGACAAATATTCGTCAAATGTAAATAATGCAAATAATGTACATAATTCTTCATCTCTTTAAATATAGAACTGTATCATTTTAATATATTGCATTGTGTTTTGAATTTTACCACAAACAATATATTTTACATACAGACACACAGACACACACACACACACACACAAACATATATTCATATATTCATACATAATTGTTATTGCTCCATCTTCACAGATGATTGCTTCCTCATTGTCAATAGCATTTCTGACTTCATATCTATGACTTCTCAGATGACTATTCATTCTTGTTGCAGATTTTCCTGTTTTGGAGCATAGATGACAGACAAAAGTTGTAACTTACTGTGCCCTTCCACTGGTTAAGTCTGCACATGTCACCACTTTTCCATCACCATAGGATTTTCATTAAATGGAATGATGAATAAAGTCACCATAAAAGAGATATTTGTATATCATTGGATTATAGTGATAGACACTTGTTCAAGTGAACCACTGTTTTAATCTCTGTGATTAGTTCCTAGTGATAGGCTGAAGTGAGATGACCAGTCATCACATGAAACAGCAGGTTTTACATCAGTGGCCTTTTCCTGGAAGGGTGCTGTGACAACAGCTAGGGGTCCCTCACACCCAGTAATTTTACTGCATGCCCTGACACAAACCAAAGATATCTTTGTGTCCTCATAGTCAGATGGACTGTCATTACATGTGCTAGTAAATCCATAGCTGGACCTTGACAGGTGCTACCACTTGTGGCCAGAGTAGCCCTCAGAACAATAATAGCTAAGAGATGATTTCACACTCCTTAAAACCTGGAACTCCTAAAACAGAGCCCTACCTCAAGATGCAGTTTAAAGCTATACCTAGGACATGCATGGATACATACATACATACATACATGCATGCATACGTACATACATACATATATATATATTATTCAAAGGAATTCCATCTCTGTCTGTTTTTTATGTTTTATTTATATTCTTTATAATATTAATGTAGAATATTCTATATGCTACATTAATATTATAAAGAATATATATAAAACATAAAAAACAGACAGAGTTGGAATTCCTTTGAATAATATATATCCCTCTATACACAATCATACAAACCCCTTTATATATATATTTTTTTTCTGTGTATCTTTCTGTCGAAGAGCGTAGGCTCGAAACGTAAAAGACTTTTTCTGTTCCTGAGCGCTATACCAATACATTTGTTTGTTTGTACACCACCTGCCTTCGTCTTTTGTTTATTTTCATAAACTTTCCCTTTATATATATATATATATATATATATATATATATACATACGTTTTGTAACCCTCTCTCATATAATGTTTTGTATTGTATGTATATACAAAAGGATTATTTTTTTCCTACAGTATTCTTGCTTTTATTCCATGCTCTCACTGTGTTATCAACACTATCAAACACAATTCTGTGCACTTTGGATATGTACAGTGTTTACATCATCTGTTGAATTAAAAGTACTCAACATATTACATATCTGGTGTGTAATACTGGAATATGAGTTAGATATTTGTTTATATGGTTTTTAATAATTCCCAGTGCACTTACTTATTATAGGGATTGTTTTTAGCCCACACACTCTTGTTATCTCAATTTCTAAATCGTTATGTTTGGAAGATTTCTCCACTTATTTTACAGATACATCATTGCCTGTTGGCACTGGTGTTTTGATTAGGAAGCACTTTTTTCTTTTCTGGTGGTTATTGATATCAACATCCAGTCAATTATTCTTGATTTTTCATGACACCATTAGATTGATACATCCCAGAACATTACTACTTTATCATTTTCTGAGGTGCGTTCTGATATATGTTCACCACCAATTTATTTTTCCTTGATATTCCATAATGCTAACCAAACTTTCGAGGGTGTGCTGAAAAGTTCATGCTTTTGAGTAAAACAAAATACAGAAGAATCAGTTAATTATGATTTTATTCAGCATATTCTCCTCTTAGATTCACACACTTAGAGCAGTGGTGCTTCAGTTTTTCTAAGCCCAGTAAAAGAACTTGGAAAGTTGGGCCTCCATCCAGACCTTTCATAATACCTTTAAAGCCAGGAACTTTTCAGCATCTTCTTATATAGTGTTTGAAATCCTGCAACTCCATCATGTATGTCAATGTATTATTTCTTGGAAAGAGGCGGCGAGCTGGCAGAGCCATTAGCAAGCTGGGCGAAATGCTTAGTGGTATTTCGTCTGTCACTACATTCAAAGTTCAAATTCTGCCGAAGTTGACTTTGCCTTTCATCCTTTCGGGGTTGATTAAATAAGTACCAGTTACGCACTGGGTCGATATAATCGACTTAATCTGTTTGTCTGTCCTTGATTGTCCTCTCTGTGTTTAGCCCCTTGTGGGTAGTAAAGAAATATGTATTATTTCTTGGAAAGACTGAGGGATCAGAGGCAAAGTGTTTAACCATTCCTTTCCTAACTCCAGATATTCTACAAGTAATTAATGTAATCTTACTTACTATGTACCTAAGCATTTTACTCTCTGTGGAGCATAGACTATCAACAACTGTTCCCCACTGTTCTTGACTCTTGGCTGACATTTCTACTTCCTTTCAGCTAGATCCCTGCTTTTTCAACTCTGCCCCAGTATCCTGCCCATATGTTTTCCTGGGGGAAGGCCTTCCACTTCTAGGACTTGATTGAATTTTCATTGATGCCTTTGTAATTTTGCTTTTTTCCAGGAAGTGGTGTCAATCCCTATGCAAACCCATTTTTTACTCCTGAGAAGAAGTGGTCCATGTTAGTCTGGCCTCTGTCTTTTTAACTGTCCAGCATGGGATGGTGGAGTGGGGTCTTACTTGGTGTTTATTAAGTGGTGTCAAAAAGTTCCTGGACTAGTTATGTTTAACAAAAAAATAACTTATTTACCTAAATTTTAATATCATCTCCTTTGAAATAGTCGTCTTGCACAGCAACAGTTGTAGTGTTCCTACCATTTTTGGAATCCAGCCTGGAAGTCATTTTCCCTAAGTGGACAGTTGAAAAGACTGAGGCCAGACTAACATGGACCACTTCTTCCCAGGAGTAAAAAATGGGTTTACATAGGGATCAACTACCTGGAAAAAAGCAAAATTACAAAGGCATCAATGAAAATTCAACCAAGCATGAAGGTCACTGCTAGTTCTCACTGCAGATGCAGCTGTGTGTTGCCATCTGTTGGTGCACCTCAGAACTAGTTCAGGACCATTTTGATATCACATCACATACTCTGCTGGCTTAATTCTCAGGGTCACTGAAGCACTCAAACCACCACATCATAACAAGGGCTGGACCTTGTGGTAGTCTGTTTCCTTAAATGTTTTTGGTGAGAAGACTTCGATTTTGTGCTGCAATCAAGAATATTTCAGTCTCAGCTTTACATATTTTTTACATATTTTTTTGTATATCTATTTTCATTCTGTTTATTTTTTTCAGGTATTGGACACATGGTAACTTGTTTTTACAATTACTTGTGATGGCATACTGCAACTTCACTTTTAACCTTTTTACAATTTCAGTGGTTATTTCTTAATTTCTTTTTCAAAACAATCTGTCGTTTCAGTTTTTGCTTAGTATTTTTGATGTCCTTTAAAGCAGAACAGTCTTTTTGTTTTTTGTATCCTTTCTTTTTCGCAGTTTGTATGGTTTTATTGAATATTTTTTACTTAATATATTTGTCTTATAGTGGGTATTTTCTAGTTTCTGGTTGCATAAGGCCTATACCACCTTGTAATTATGATAAATAATCTTTCAATGTCAGATTTTGGGAGAGACAGTTATGATTTTCCTTGTTTTCCTGTCTAGACTAGCTAGTTCGTTTAGCATCCAGTTCTGAATTATAACTATAACTTATTACTCAGACATCTAGAGCATTAATGCTTATGTTATCTCTGTTTTAAATATTAATCTAATATGTATACAATATGCCTTCTTAATCTTTTCTATCATTTATATCGTTCACTGTCTAATAAAATAGGTTCTGAGCATTCGTTAGTCCTTGTTAGGTATAATTCTCTAATCCCTGTTTCTTTAATTAGTATGAAATTAGTGTTGGTATTTTTTCTCTCTTCAAAGTGACCTTGATGCATTTTTCTCGTGTCAATCTGACATAATTTTTCATAATAAAGCCATATAGTGTTTGCAACAATAACTCTAGTTATTTAACATTTGCTGCCTACAATTCGAGGTCATCCATATACAAAAAATGATTTACTGTCCTTCCTCACGTTGTATCTGAGTACAGACTAGTTTAACTTTTCGGTTAAAGGTGTAACTACTGGGTAGAAAAGAAATAGAGAGAGGGAGCCCTCTTGGAATATTCCATTTCTAAATGGGATGGAGGTTAGGTTTTATAATTCCTACATTTTGCAAGTATCTATACAATTATTTGCTATATATTTGATGTACCTACTTATTATTGCTGCTTACTCATGGCTAGTAACCCCTGGATCCATTAATGGGAACACTGATAAAAGCTTTCTGGTAGTCAATTCATTCCACGCCATGCGCAGATTTTTCATTCTCCTTCATCCATCTTCAGTTTTGGCAGTGATGATCAGTAATTGATCTTCACATCTATATAAGCTTTTGCAGCATCCATTCTACACTTCAGGAAACAACAAATTCTTTTTCTAAATATTTATTCTATGTGATTTTATGGTAGCTAAGGCTTTGTAAGCTTTAAAGAATTCCTTGGAAGTCAGGCTACTTATCTGTAGTACAGAAATTAACTAAGCTCAGGCCACTGGTAGAACACTTAGGACCAGATACAAACAAGGTCACCATGCTCTTCCATCAGACAATTTTGATACATTAATAAACAGAATTGCATGCTCAACCCAGGATACTCTAATTTTGGTACCAAGACAGGAAGAACAATAACAAGTATGCTGCTTCCTTCTGAGAATGGACCTTTGCACCTGAAATACAGAGGTTTTTGTAAAACTTTCTGCATTGTTGGAAACTTTCTTATTTTCCTTTTCTACTTCTGTTCACAATGCTTCAAGCAAACTACAATGCTCCTATATACAAAATTAAATTAAATTTAGCTCTTGAAGCCAAGATGAACTAAATACAGGATGAAATTATGGAATACATTGAACAATGAGGTCTATCAACAAGAAAAAGCGACTGGAGATTATTGTGTGAAGTACAATGCTAACAAGAAAGAGAACTGGTAGTTTGACATTAGCCTTTGAACAAAGAAAGATGGAATGGAAAACAAAGTAACTTGTAGCAGGTCAGAAGTCAAAATTAAAGAAGCAGGCCCATTTAGTGGAATAGAATCCAGGGAAACCATGTAAAGGTATTATGGCAGAAACATTAGCACACTGGGCGAAATACTTAGCGGTGTTTCATCTGCCGCTACGTTCTGAGTTCAAATTCCGCCGAGGTCGACTTTGCCTTTCATCCTTTCGGGGTCGATAAATTAAGTACCAGTTATGCACTGGGGTCGATGTAATCGACTTAATCCGTTTGTCTGTCCTTGTTTGTCCTCTCTGTGTTTAGCTCCTTGTGGGTAGTAAAGAAATAGGTATTGTGACAAGGTTAAGAACTGAACAGAGAAGGGGAAGAAGGAGGCTACAGCAAAAAAGAAAAGACAGGAGAGAGAAAGAAAGGTGGAGAGAGAGGGGGAGAGAGAAGACAAAGCAAGTAGAAATGGTTACTGAGAAATACAGTAATGATTTTTCTATTTGATGAAGATTATCAAAATGAAGGAAAATTAATTAAGCGTGGACTACAGGTAAAACATATATGACAAGATATAAGAAGGTTACTATGCTCTTTCATCAGCTGTTGAGTGCATGTCAAGGCAATTTCAGCACATAAATCAACAGATCTACACACATATCCCAGCACAGCACACCAGGGTTTTGGTGTTGACAGGAAAGCAACAAGTATACAAAATTATACAAAAAATTAGCTCTTAAGATTTAGATAAACTAAATGCAAAATGATGTTACAAGACATGTTAAACAGTGGGGGGTTTCTTAACAAGAAAAAGAAAAAATATAGCCGCAAACTGGAGACGATTGTGCAAGGTGTAAGGCAGATCTTTGTGGTTATTGTCACTGCATGTCAAATTCTTTAAAAAAATTTTTTAATGTATCACATAGATGTAATTTTTGATGCTGAATCTGAATTTGTTATTGATTTATTCCAGAAAAATTTTGTGGAAATGTTACAGGTGTTCAAAGTTTCAGAATTTTCAGCCAATCAGAAAACAGAGCATTCACTGCCTCCTCCATTATCTGTCACAGGAGCAAGAGGGGTAGGAGTACCAGCATGTAAAACATTAAACTAGCTACAGTAAACAGTGAAAAACATTAAAAGATTCATGAACAAATGAAATATGTAAAAGCTACGAGCAAACCAACAGAAGTTGCAAGAAATAACAGTCAAAACATTGCTTAAAGCAGACATAAGTTTAAAAACTCAAGAATGAAAGTTTGCAATACACTCTAGGATTTTATAAAATAAACTAGCAGTATCGCCCGGCGTTGCTCGGGTTTGTAAGGGAAATAACTATATAAGCATTTTTAGAGAGTTATAGCCAAAAAATAGCAAAACAATGCATTAAAAATGGAAAAAAAATTATGGTAAAGTTTTTTTTAAATCGTTGACTCATCGTAGACATTTTTAGAGAGTTACTTCCCTTATATAATAGCGAAAAAATGCATTCAAATGGAAAAAAATTATGGTAAATTTTTTTAAAAATCGTAGACTCATCGTAGATGCGTGCTAATACCCAGAAGGGCTCGATATGAATCACAACTATAAGATACCCGGTTTTGGTTAAACTGCACCGCAAAATGTGGGAGTAGTTAGGAATCTAAATCGTAGGAGACAGACGCACAACTTCACTTTTATATATAAAGATTACGTTTCCCATATCTCTTCTCCGCATAAATTCACAAAAATAAGAGTCAACCATGGAACGATGTGTCCCACACTAGCGTTTGTTTCCATGCTTTAAAGATGCCCAGGTACTCTCAATTTGTTGATTACACTCAGTTTGGTAGTTGCACTCCTTGTGCGCATGTACAGCATCTTTGGTTACTATAGAAATAGAGTTCTTTACAATCAGCTATGGAACACGTGGTGCTTCTTTGCTTAGTATGCTAACAGAACTTCACGGTGATGTGTAAAATACTTGCTTCTGATTGGCTAAAATACCTGAATTTTGCAAATTTTAAAGGCTAATAACTTTTTAATTATGAATTTATAGGTAAAATGAATTTCATTTTCATAATTAGTATTCAAAACTTAATACTTATACCAAGGATATATGCAGAGATTCAATTGTGTTCAGTTGTATTATTTAAGAGAGAACCTTGTACTGGATATAGGCAGCTCTAGCAATGATATTTTTAAAACTGTGTAGAAGAATAGAAGAATTTTGAGTCCTGGTATAGCTTTTATGGCTGGTTCATGTTGTTCTTTATCATAGCCAGTTTTCCCAATTATTATTGGTACTATTTTCACCTTTAAACCCGCACATCCTGCTTATTCCAATTTCAAGATCTTTTTACTTTGACAGTTTCTCCACCTTCTTCCGGATGATGTTTTGTTCAGAAGGGATTGAGATAATTATTGGTTGTAGTTGTATTAAATTATGAAATAACCAACAACAGTTAATTTTTATCAAGATAACTTCAATGAAAATGTAGCAACTTTTTATACTTCCTAGCTAAATACCAGTGGCCAATTTCTGACAAAAACAAAAACAAAAAAAAAACACAAAGGGTTTGATTTTTAATTTTTTTCATTTTCTTTTCCTTCATATTTTAATTAGCTTCTCTGTTAAATGTATTACATCCATCAAGAGTTGTTTCAATGGCATCTAATCAATAGCTTGAAAGAGGAGCATATTTTATAAATTTTCTTTCTTAATATCTAAAGATCAGAACTCTGTTTCAAAACATCTGAAGTCCCTTGCTACAAAACCCTTTTATGATATCAAAACACTTCACTATTTCAAAATAACTGAAAGTCCCTAGTTACAAATCTTTGTCACTATTTCAAAATGGCCTTAACTTCCTGACTACAGAACTCCATCACTAAATCAAAATGCTAAAAATCTTTCTACACTTCATCAAAATACATCAAGTCCCTGGTTACAAATCACTCCTTTTTATTAAAAATACTCCAGATCCCTGAGTATAAAACCTCTTGCATGTATCAAAACAGCCTAAAGTCCATAGATTATAAAAATCCTTTTTTTTTATATGAAAATAATCTAACATATTTGGTTACAAAATCCCTTCACTATATTAACCCTTTGAGCCCTGACCTGAACCAACATCAAAACAAGCCACATTCAACTCAGAAAGGCAGTGGACACGTTTTAGCATTTTATAGTCGCAGGGTGAATGAGCAAGCTGATTGAATAAAAATAAATCATCGTACTTTAGTGCAGATGCACTCAAACAGCAAGAGGGGTGCTACGGTATAGAGAAAAATAAGCAATCCACTGGTAAACTTGTGTTATGAGCTCAAAGAGTAAAAACATCTAAAACTACAAGTCACTCTTTTAAATAATACATTTAAAAATCTCCTTATTCTGTATAAAATATTAAAAAACCCTCATAAATCTCAAAAGCTAAAGTCTCCACTATGTCATGGTCTTACTGGGTACTAAATTTTGATTACTTTGTGAAGTGGATAATTTTTAATCTGAGTAGGAATTATCCACCCTAAGTGCATGTTTCTGCTGCAGGTGGCGAGCAGGCAGAAACATTAGCATGCTGGGAGAAATCCTTAGTGGTATTTCGTCTGCCACTACGTTCTGAGTTCAGATTCTGCCGGGGTTGACTTTGCCTTTCATCTTTCGAGGTCAATTAAATAAGTACCAGTTATGCACCGGGGTCGATGTAATCGACTTAATCCATTTGTCTGTCCTTGTTTGTCCCCCTGTGTTTAACCCCTTGTGGGTAGTAAAGAAATAGGTATTTTGTCTGCCGCTGCATTCTGAGTTCAAATTCCGCCGAGGTCGACTTTGCCTTTCATCCTTTCAGGGTCAATTAAATATGTACCAGCTACACACTGGGGTCGATGTAATCGACTTAATTCCTTTGTCTGTCCTTGTTTGTCCCCTCTATGTTTAGCCCCTTGTGGGCAATAAAGAAATAATTAAAAAAATGTTATAGAAGTTTTTCAATTGGCTTGAGGAATCTTTTGAGAAAATTTTGTTTTATATGATTCTGTTTAATTCAAGATTGATGATGAAAAGAGAAGATTATCAGAAAATGAATGATTAAAAAGCAGTAAGTTAAGTCTAATAATCTCTGTCTAATGTGATATACTCAACTTTCTTTTGTGGCATAGCTACACCAAGTCACTCGATGTTAAATTCATGCTTTTGGTAGCCAATGCAGGCAGTGGGCATTCATAATAACCATTTCAAATTTTGGCACGAGGCCAGCAATTTCAGGGGGAAGGGATTAGTCGGTTACATCAACCCCAGTGTTTGACTGGTATTTTATTTTATCAAACCCAACAGAATGAAAGGTAAAGTTGACCTCAGCAGAGTTTGAACTCAGATCATAAAGAGCTGGAAAAAATGCCGTTAAGCATTATGTTTGGCATGTTAATAGTTCTGTCAGCTTTCTGCCTTAATGAATAATGGCTTTAAGTTTTAGCACAAGGCCAGCAATTTTTCAGTGCCAAGTGATTAGTTGATTTCATGAACCTGAGTACTTGGCTGATACTTTTTATTTTATCAACTCCAATAGAATATAAGTTAAAGTGGACCTCAAAAAAGTAAACAGCCAGAAGAAATGCCATTTACCATTTTGTTTGACAAGCTAATGATTCTACCAGCTTGCCACCTTGGAATTTATAATAATAAAATAATGATAATAATAATAATAATAATAATAATAATAATAATAATAATAATAATAATAATAATAATAATAATAATAATAAAAACTGAGCAAATATAAAGATCTTGAAATAGAAATTAGCAAAATGTGGAACCTAAAGACTAAAACAATACCTGTTGTCATAGGTGCCCTGGGAATGATAGCAAAAGGGGCTGATTGCTACCTAGCTCAGATACCAGGAAACCCCAAAATGGCAGAAATTCAAAAGATAGTGCTCATGGGAACTGCTCATATCCTATGCAAAATGCTTTCTATGTAATCTCAAGTTTTAAAACAAACAATTTTCTTATGGTGTCTTAAACATTCACTAGTACAACACTAAGTACAAAATACCAAATATATGGCACCCTAGGCATAACACCAACATGAACTTCCAACTTGTCTCTTGAGGTCTCTGGGTGAGACTTGGAGCCAACTTGTACAAATGTAAAGCAAAAGTCAAACAGAATAATAATAATAATAATAATAATAATATTCCACCATGGAATTTATAATAATAATATTTTCTACCATAGACACAGAAATAATAATGCCAGGAAAACAACAACAGAATTAGGAGTTGATACTCACTGAAAACTCTTTTGAACTCAGCTAACAACAACATCCAACCTACAAATGTTAGTGATTCACATTTTAACACAAGCTCACAGAAATGCAAGCTGCCGATATTGAAGGAGTAATTAGAAGCCAATGGTTTTATACCCATATCAGATAAGCTAATGGTTTTATACCCATATCAGATAAATGTGTTCCTATGACTGCATACTTAACATAATTAATGTAATGAAGCAAAAAGATTCTTAAACAACTGAAATTATACCAGTAATGTAAATGAAAACAAAATGATATTAGTATTAATGACAATTGTTTCTAAAGAAAGGCAAAGGAGAGAATGTTTAAATTCAAATTGATTATATATGAAATGGATACATACAATAACAATTGTGTCTAATTTCTGATAAGTATAGTGACATTTCTGAACATGTTTTAGTCTTATTATATACACACACAAATAAAGGTTACAAGCCTTATTGAGGGACAGCAAAATCCTATGAAAGCACTGGTTAGTTACCTATACAAAGAATGTTGAACAATTACAGTTAATACTCAACTTCAAGGTAACTATATAAACTGTGGTTTATATATATATATATTTATTTATTATAATAAGGTAAGAAAATAGAGAGATAATTTCTAAATTATTCTTTATTAATCATCTCTCTAATTTCTTATCTTATTATAATATATACATATATACATATATATATATATATATATATATATATATAGTTAATCCAAACATGAAAACACAACAACACGAGGATGTGGAACAAGTATAGTGGTATTGGATGCTCAGGAAAGAAGGAAAGAAGGAGGGTTTAACGTTTCGAGCGGAGCTCTTCGTCAGAATCATAGGTAAAGGAAAGATCCAAAGAAGGGAAGACGGAGGAAAAAATATATATATATATATATATATATATATATATAGTAATCCAAACATGAAAACACAACAACACGAGGATGTGGAACAAGTATAGTGGTATTGGATGCTCAGGAAAGAAGGAAAGAAGGAGGGTTTAACGTTTCGAGCGGAGCTCTTCGTCAGAATCATAGAGTAGAAGATCATAGGTAAAGGAAAGATCCAAAGAAGGGAAGACGGAGGAAAAAATATATATATATATATATATATACACACATCCACACACACATACATACACACACATACATAAGCACATATATATATATGTATAATTACACTCTCAGAGTGGTTGGCGTTAGGAAGGGCATCCAGCCGTAGAAACACTGCCAGATCAGACTGGAGCCTGGTGCAGCGTTCTGGCTACCCAGACCCCAGTTGAACCGTCCAACCCGTGCTAGCATGGAAAGCGGACGTTAAACGATGATGATGATGATGATGATGATGATGATGATACATAGATATATATGAGGGAGTGCTGAAAAGTTTCTGGTTTTGGGTAAAAGAAAATACAGGAGGATCAGTTAATTATGATTTTATTTAATATATTCCTCTCTTAGATTCACACACTTACTGCAGTTTTTCAAAGCCCTGTAAAAGAACTCTGAAGGTCGGGCCTCTAACCAGGCCTTTCACAATACCCTTAAAGCCAGGAACTTTTCAGCACCCCCCCTCACTGAACTACAAAAATGCAGATGACAGGCAGTTCTGGAGCATACTGTTTGATCTGAAGTGAGTAATATTGGAGATTTACAATAAGACATCACAACATATAATAATGATAAAATAAGAGAGAGAGAGAGGATAAATAAACAGACAGACAGAGAGACATACAGAATCCAATGTGTTTCGTGATTGTAGAATATTTCTTATGTATTTTGCTATTGTAGGCTATCTGCATTGTCTATTTGCCATTGTGGTCAGTGGAATAACAAGCTCAGATAGATTTAATAAAGAAGATGGATTTCATAATGCCAATGCTGGTGTCTCCTAAAACATTGACGACATAAAATGAATGTTATTAAGATCAGGTGTTTGTTAAGAAAACATGACCATTATTATATCAAAACAGAAGTTTTCAAAAGAATAAGCTCTCACCTTTTTTTCCCTTTCTCTCTCTAAATAATACAATAACTAGTGAGGTGTGCATGTAGTCAAAGCTTGCTTCACAACCAATTGGTTCTGGGTTCAATCCTATTGTTTGGCACTTTGAGCAAGTGTCTTCTCTTAGAGACTTGGGTTGGCCAAAGCTTTGTGAGTGAATTTAGTAAATTTCAGTTAATGAAAACTGAAAGAAGCCCATCTTATATACATACATACATATACATCATTATCATCATCATCGTTTAACATCCGCTTTCCATGCTAGCATGTGTATATATATGTATACATAAATACACACACACACATATATATATATATATATATCAACATGTATAAATATATGTGTGTGTGTATAAACACATAGGTATATGTATATGGCTGTGTGGTAAGAAGCTTGCTTCCCAACCACTTGGTTCCAGGTTCATTACCACTGTGTGGCACCTTGGGCAAGTGTCTTCTACTATAGCCTTGGGCTGACCAAAGCCTTGTGAGTGGATTTGGTAGACAGAAACTGAAGAAAGCCTGCCCTAGGCTTCAAAGAGAAATAACAGGGAGTAGCCATTACAACAAGAGATAAGAGAGACACAGACAGGAAAGAAAGAAATTATTTTAGTGAACACTACGGAATATGTATATATATATATGTTGTTTTGTATTATTTTTCTATTCATATTTGTGTAATATCGTCCGTTTTTCTGTCCTTGTTTTGTAAACATTTGAAGCTTTTTTCCAAGGAATCTAATGCTTTTAGCTTAGTTTTTCCTTGGGGCTGGCCAGACTGGAGCAATCTCAAGATTAAGTCGAAATTGCGAGGATGATCCGGTTCTTGACTGAAGATTAAAGGCTTAGAATGACCCGTCCGTGTTTTTTGTATCGTCTATCTGGATGTTTTGCGTTCTTGTCCCATTTTGTATTTTTTTATATATATGTATGTATGTATATATTTGTGTGTGTATGTGTCTGTGTTTGTCCCTCCACTATTGCTCGACAACTGAGGTTGGTTTGTTTGCATTCCCGTGACTTAGCAATTTGATAAAACAGACTGATAGAATAAGTACTAGGCTTACAAAAAATAAGTACTGGAGTTGGTTTGTTCGACTAAAGGTGATGCTCCAGTATGGCCGCAGTCAAATAACTGAAATAAGGAATAAAAGAATATATATATAAATACACACATACGTGTGTGTGTGTGTGTGTGTGTGTGTGTGTGTGTGTGTGTAATATCAGAGAGTGCAGAATTCTTTTTCAAATCCGTAGTGGCCTCACAGCTTTCTTTAATAAGTCATCTAAAAGAGTGCAAACTCTGCAGGAATCTGTTACAAGGAAATTTTTTGTGTGTGTGTGTGTGTGCATGTGTGTGTGTGTGTGTGTGTGTGTGTGTGTGTGTGTGTGTGTGTGTGGTGTGGTGTGTGTGTGTGTGGTGTGTGTGTGTGTGTGTGTGTGTGTGTGTGTGAGTTGGTGTCTTTTTATCTTGTCACGTTTATTATAAATGAATGTCAACTTGTAAGTTTGGGAAAGTGGATGTTAAAAGCAATGATGAAGATGATGATGATGATGATGATGATGATGATGATGATGAAAATGACATATTTTATATTTGTTCTTGTTTCTAATTTTGATGTTTAGAATCATGGATCAGTAAAAGATTTCAGTTATATATTCCAGTGTGCTCCATAGTTAAGGTTGTTTCATGCATAATACTCAAACACATATATGAAGTAGAGACACATGATCACAAAGTAGAATAACATGATGGACAAACAAGGCCTGTGGAAATTCTGCATTATACAAATTTCCTTGTATCTATTTTGATTCATAGTATTATTTCATTATATTAAAGATTTCAATTCTGTCTTTGAATTCATTCCATAGTTAAAGTTGCTTAAAGCACAACAGTTGAACAGATGAATATTATGACAAATAGAATAACATAGGTTTCAAATTATGGCACAAAGCCAGCAATTTCAAGTGAGGGTATAAGTTGATTACATCAACCCCAGTGTTCAACTGGTACTTGTTTTATTGATCACAAAAGGACAAAAGGCTAAGTCAGCCTCAGTGGACAAACAGAAGGTGGTGAGTTGGCAGAAACGTTAGCATGCCAGGCGAAATGCTAAGTGGTATTTCGTCAGCCGTTATGTTCTGAGTTCAAATTCCACTGAGGTCAACTTTGCCTTTCATGCTTTCGGGATCGATTAAAGAAGTACCAGTTACGCACTGGGGTTGATATAATCAACTTAATCCATTTTTCTGTCCTTGTTTGTCCCCTCTGTGTTTAGCCCTTGTGGGTAGAAAAGAAATAGGTATTTCGTCAGCCGTTACATTCTGAGTTCAAATTCTGTCGAGATTGACTTTGCCTTTCATTCCTTTCGGGATCGATAATTTAAGTACGAGTTACACACTGGGGTCAATGTAATCAACTTAATTCCTTTGTCTGTCCTTGTTTGTCCCCTTGTGGTAGTAAAGAAATAAGAAGAATATTAACCCTTCAGCATTCAAACCATCCATATCAGGCCCAAATATTCTACTTGTTTTGTGTGTGAACTGACCAGCTCATGCCTCTCACAACTACCCTGCAACGTCATTCTAAAAGTAAACAAGCACATCATCAAAATACAACGTTACAAGACAATGTATGATTAATTAAAATCAATTTGTATAAATAAGCTATATATTTGACAGACTAATCTGAATACTAAAGGAGTAATGATTGGCTGTGTATATGTGCACAGGAAAGGAAGATTCACTGGAATATCTTATTTTCAACATTGCTAGCTTAACCCTTTCGTTACCAACCCGGCTGAAACTGGCTCTGGCTCTGAGTACAAATGTCTTGTTTTTCATCAGTTTTGAATTAAAATCTTCCACCAAACCTTAGTCACAATTTATGTTCCTAACACTAGCTTAATGACAACGAAGTTATTTTACTAAATTCTTTGTCATATTTAAAGTACTTGAAAGAAACACAGAACATCTCAAAATAAATATAGTAACGGTAAGAAAGGGTTAATATAGAAAGGGTTAATATGTTCCCTAAATGTTTTTAATGATGGTATTGAGAAATGACATGGGTCACAAAGAGACATTCTTCATCACACAACCATGTCTGTATATATTAGGTTGCTTGGAAAATACTCTTTTACTCTTTTACTTGGTTCAGTCATTTGACTACAGCCATGCTGGAGCACCGCCTTTAGTCAAACAAATTGACCCTAGGGCTTATTCTTTGTAAGCTTAGTACTTATTCTATCAGTATCTTTTGCCAAACTGCTAAGTTACAGGAATGTAAACACACCAACATCAGTTGTCAAGTGATGGTGGGGGGATGAACACAAACACACAAACACATACATATATACAATGGGCTTCTTTCAGTTTCCCTCTACCAAATCCACTGACAAGGCTTTGGTTGGCCCGAGGCTATAGTAGAAAACACTTGCCCAAGGTGCCACACAGTTGACTGAACATGGAACCATATGGTTGAGAAGCAAGCTTCTTACCACACAGCCACTCCTGTCCAACTTTATGAAAACATTTTTTCAAATTCTATTTAAGATGTTATTTTCATAGTGTTTTGGATAAAATTTTACAAGCTTAATAATTGACGTGTACTCTTTAATAAATTTTTATTGATTTCTTTCAGTATATAATTTTGAAGCTTAAAATTCTTTAATTTCAAATATGAAAAAAAGGAGAAATATGTTTGCTTTTTTTGCATGAATTTAAGCTTTCCATAATACTTTAATTTCATTAAAATATGTTCTGTAAACAATATATTTTAGAGGAGTTGTCTAAAATAAACCCTACCTGCCTTTTTCTTTGGAGAAGGTTATTTTAAAATTCTGAAAAATTGTTTTAAAATTTTATTTTTTCTCACAAATTTATTTTGCCAACTCTTACACTTTCCAACTTGGCATAGAGAACAAGCAGTAACATTCCCATTTCCTGCTAGAAAATTTTGGTTTAAAGTCATGCTTAGTCTTTTGGGGTTAAGGTTAGAGTTTAAGTTTAAGGTTCAGGGTCTAGGGCTAGGTTTTAGGATCAGGACATAAAGATTAAGGTTAGAGTTACATGGAGAAGGGAAATATTCAAAAGAAATTGGCAAAAATTGTGATTTTTTAAACTCACAATTGTAGTCTCTCCAGCAAAACCTGAAAAACATAATTTTTTCTTTCCCCAAAAAGGTTAGAGAGAAGATGTTTATTGCTCAACTCTGTCATGTCCCAATGCATGGTACCTTGGGCAAGTGTCTTCTACTATAACTTCAGGACAACCAAAGCTTTGTGAGTGTATTTAGTAGATGGAAAGTGAAAGAAGCCCATCATATATATTTATATATTCATTTTTTTATAGTGTTAAAGAAACAATCAGTATCACTACAAACTAATGGCAGGAATTAGTGATCACTGACTGTCCAATGTGCCATGCAAAGGCACCAACAGACCAAAGAAGAAGAATATATCTATGTCCGTGTATCTTTGTGTCTGTGTTTGTCACCCCCCCCCACTGCTTGGCAACTGCTCTTGGTTTGTTTACATCCCCATAATTTGGTTGTTTAAAAAAAAGAAACTGATAGGATAAGCACTAAACTTTAAAAAATCCTGAGGTCAATTTGTTCAACTAAGACTCTTCAATGCAGTGCTCCAGCATGGCCGCAGTCAAATGACTGAGATAAGTTAGAAGTAAAAGATAAAAGATTTCATATCTGTGTCTTGCAGTTCCTACTGATCATTGCCTCTTCTCCTTACTATGAGAAGGTGAGGCAGAGCAGGCTTCTGCTCTGCCTTACCTTCTCATAGTAATCCTAGAGGATTACTATGAAAAGGTGAGGAGTGGCTGTGTGATAGGAGTGACTGTAAGTAAGTAGCTTGCTTGCCAACTACATGGTTCAGGGTTCAGTCCCACTGCGTGGCACCTTGGGCAAGTGTCTTCTACTATAGCCTCGGGCCAACCAAAGCCTTGTGAGTGGATTTGATAGATGGAAACTGAAAGAAGCCCATCGTATATATGTATATATATATGTGTGTGTGTGTGTGTGTGTGTGTGTGTGTGTGTGTTTGTGTATGTGTGTATATGTTTGTGTGTCTGTGTTTGTCCCCCCACCATCACTTGACAACTGATGCTGGTGTGTTTATGTCCCTGTAACTTAGCGGTTCAGTGAAAGGACTGATAGAATAAGTAGTAGTGCTACAAAAATAAGTCCTAGGGTCGATTTGCTCGACTAAAAGGCGGTGCTCCAGCATGGCCACAGTCAAATGACTGAAAGAAGTAAAAGAGTAAAAGAGTAAACCCCCAAGCATGAAACTGATCCCCCTCCCCACCAGGGGTCGTAGTCCTGTAAACTGCATGGTGATTTCAATAGTACTCAATAGAACAACTGGCATGAATAAAACACCGAGTCCATGCTGTAGAATGATTGGCATTAGGAAGCAGACATTAGAGCTTGATGCAGTTCTTGAACATGCCATTTTCTGTCAAACTGTCCAACTCATGCTACTGTCGAATATGGACATTAAACGATGATGTATATACATCAAAAATACATTGACTGAGTTATCATGGTTGGAATGTGATTGTTTCATTTCTTTTTGTTGTGGTTTATTGTAATTTGAGCAATAGTTTACAACCGGTATAACTGTGCTGTCAAAAATAATGTTATTTTACAAGAAATAATCTGACAAAACATACATTCTATATATTTGATATAGACTTGTAATGTATGAATAATAAAGATTTTATTGAAAATACTTTGAAGGATTAGATCCAAAGAGAACAAGAAATGAGAACTTTTACATAAATCGTTTTAGTATTTTATTGACGTTAAATCAATAAAAACATGTTTATTGTTGATTTTTTCTAACTAGTATTTTATTAAATGACAATAAAGAAAAGCAACTGCCATTCATGCGTATTGTAAAAAGATATTAATATTCATGACTGAAAACAAGGAATGTAGAAAATTCTGTGGAATTTACTACCCACAGTTTAGTTATTCTTTTTTATTGATGACCAATAAAATCCCTTGAACATTTTCATTTCCAAAAGCAACACAGCTAACTCATAGCCTTCATCATAAGTTCTACCAATGAAGTATATGGTAAAAAAATTATGTAAACAATAGAATATATATATGAATAATTTAGTAGGGCAGAAAAGATAACATACATATATATTCTTGGCACTCTGTCGCTTATGACGACAAGGGTTCCAGTTGATCTGATCAACGGAACAGCCTTCAGCTTTCTACTTTCTGGTTTTGAGAAGCTCAATTCCTCAAGATTAGTATTTAAGCAATGTGTTACATATCCCAGAGCTCCAATAATTACAGGTATAAACCTGAACTTGTAATCTGGATAAAATAACTGCAGATTTCTTAATAGTTCAGCATAGGTGTTCTCTTTTTTTCACTGGTCCTCAGCTTTATGTTAACATCCTCTGGGCAGTTGATTTCCACAACTGTACAGTTACTCTTCTCTATCCTAAATCATTATATCAGGTCTATTGTGTTTACATTTTACAGGGATTTTCACTGGGACATTCCACCAATACTTCTTTTTATTATGAGTTGCTATTGCTTCTACCATACTGTGGGTTCTTATTTCTTTGCCTTCGGGGTTATCTTTCTGATGGATTTCATTATATAATGTTCTAGCTACAACAGCATGTCTCATCAGTAGATAATACCATGATGACATTTTTGGACAACTGCTTATGATGTGGATAATATCTTCAGTGTTAACTCCACAAAATCTGTATCAGTTGTCACATTATGCTGCTTTTCCTGCATCTCCATCCCTTTTGTATATCAGATATTTGGTTGATATTTCCTGTTCCTGGATTGCAAACACATACCCTTCGAATGGGATGTAGTAATCTGGTTGTTGGTCCATGATAGACTGCTTTGATGATCAATATTACTATCATCTCGGAGATTTCTAATAACATATCCATGCAAAGTCTTCTGCTCATATACGCACATCCTTTCATTTGATTATATATTAAAGAAGTCATGCAACTTCTTTGGGCATGTATTTAAGGTTATCAGACAAGGAATGCTGTTCAAGGATGTGCCTTTCATGTTGTATGATGTTATCAGCCTTATGTATACAAACTTGGTCAAGAGATGCACTTTGACACTTGGTGGTTAAAACATGTTGCCGAAGGGATATGATATGACATTCAAAGGCAGTTTGAATCAATCTTAAGCCTCTGCTGACTTATTTTCTTTTTAGGTACAGGTGGTTTATATAATTGTTGATGTGGAAATTATGTGTGCTTGTTAGTATCTTCTGGGTTTTCACACCAATGGCTCAGATCTCATCAAACGTCCAGTCAAGCAGCCCAAATGTTGGTATGAGTATTGGCACTGCAAACACATTGTGGGCCAGTTTTATTGAATGCAAAGAGTTCCGAGGTCCAAATTTTCTTTATTTGACAGCAATATTCTTTTGTAATACATGTTTTGTTACAGTACCATTGTAAGATATGTTTTCATTCACCCCTAGATACCTGTAACATTCCATATTAGATGGAAGGGAAACTGTTAAGTCGTTGATAGAGATGTTAATAGTCTGGTTTACAGTTTTCTCCCTTTCGTGGACATGTTTACAAAGTCAGAAAACAGCACAGCTCACATGACTTTCGGAAACATTTTTTCACGCTAAGAGTTGCTGAAGTATGGAACAAACTGCTGGCATCAGTTGTTAGTTGTTGGAGCACTGCATCCTTCAAAACTTCCATGCTTCCTGAGATTCGGCAACACTACACCTGATTTTCTCCATACACACGCAAGCATGTATCTGACTCGTACACTGTTTACTTCCCAGACATTTGTACATTACTGCATATGCTTTATACGCACTTTTGCCAAGTTGTGGTGCACCTGAGCACTGTATACAATAATTTCATTATTATTATTATTATTATTTTATTATTATTATTATATTATTATTATTATATTATATTATATAGCAACATTTATCCTGACCAGACTCCAACCCTACATCCTTTGAGGATGTTGTAACCCGGTCAAGGCTGTTTTTGATCTCATGCATATTCTTTGCATATAGTTTCAAGTCATCCACAAAGAAACAGTGTGTATGTATGTATATATGTATGTATGTATATGTATGTATGTATGTATGTATGTATATGTATGTATGTAACTAAGCATGTAGCAACTTATGTTTGTGTGTGTATATACAAGGACTGGTGCTATAAAACAGAAAACTACTACACATATCAATTTAGCATTTAATCTTCTTTGAAGTCGTCCCCTTCTGATGCCGCACACTTTATTCAGCATTGTTTCCACTGATGAAAGCATTCCTAAGAACTACGTTTTTGTGATAGCAAGCTGCTGCCTTGTCCTATTCTCTGGCAGAAAACATTTAATTGGATTTGGTTGACAGAAACTGAAAGAAGCCTATTATATATGTATATATATATATATATATATATGAATGTGTGTGTGTTTGTTGTGTGTGTGTTTGTTGTGTGTGTGTTTGTGTGTGTGTGTGTGTGTGTGTGAATGTGCATGTGTGTGTATGCATGTGTATGTGTGCACATGTGTGTGCTTGCCTGCATCTCTTTGTCATTATGTGATGGTTGTAAATGAGTATCACCTTCATACAAGCTGTATCACACGCTTTCAATCTTCTGTGAAAGAATGTCCAGATATTGGGAAATATATCTCTTCATCTGGAAACGAGTGAAGGTTGGCAACAGATAGGGACTCTGCCTGTAAAAAAAAAAAATCTCCTCAACAAACTTTTCCATGAGTGGTTGTGTGGTAAGAAGTTTGCTTACCAACCACATGGTTCCGGGTTCAGTTCCACTGCATGGCACCTTGGGCAAGTATCTTCTAGTATAGCCTCGGGCTGACCAAAGCCTTGTGAGTGGATTTTGTAGACAGAAACTGAAAGAAGCCCATTGTATATGTGTATATGTATATAATATGTGTGTGTGTGTGTTCGTCTCCCCCAACATTGCTTGACAATCAATGCTGGTGTTTTTACATCCCCGTAACTTAGCTTCCTTACCATAACCACAGCCCCAATACTTGAGTATTAGGCTTACAAAGTACTAGGCTTACAAAGAATAAGACTTGGGGTTGATTTGCTCGACTAAAAGCGGTGCTCCAGCATGGCCAAAGTCAACTGGCTGAAACAAGTAAAGGAGTGAAAGAGTAACTCATGCAAACACAGAAAAGTAGCTGTTAAAATGATAATGGTGATGGTGGTGGTGGTGGTGGTGACGACCACGACGATGATGATAATGATGGTGATGACGATGGTGATGATGATGATGATGATGATGATGATGATGATGATGATGCTGATGATGATGATGATGATGATGATGATGATGATGACGATGATGATGATGATAATGATGGTGATGACGATGGTGATGATGATAATGATGGTGATGACGATGGTGATGATGATGATGATGATAATGATGGTGATGATGATGGTGATGATGATGATGATGATGATGATGATGATGACAACGATGATGGCTATGATAAAACAATGATGATGACAATTGCAGAATCAGCAACACAGAAGAGAATCCATACTTTTCCATCAGCAGTCCTAAAATCGCTGACATGTTCAGCAATTGCTGACTGAATTGAAAAATCATTTGCTGATTATCTCTGCCACAGTTTAAAACTCTACGTGTTATCTTCTTTCAGGTTCACTTCTATGCCATTATCTCATTTCTTGTGCGTGACCCTCAAATAATAAAACATTAACACAAAAGAAATTTGTTGAACGTTATTTCTACATTTTTATATCACTGAATTTCAAGTCGTCGTCGTTGTTGCCGATGTCATTGTCATCATCGTCATTATCATTATCATTATCACCATCATCATCATCATCATCAGTGGTAGTGTCAGTGGTGGAAGTGGTGGTGGCAGAGACAGAGACTGGAAGGGTGGCAGTGGCTGCAGTAGCAGAAGCGATGGTAGTGGCAGTAGCAGTGGAAGTGGCAGAAGCAGCAGCAGTAACAATAGCAGAGGCAGCAGTGGCAGCAGCAATAGCAATGGCAGCGGTGGCAGCAGTTGCAGCAATGCAAGAACTGGCAGCGATGACTGTGGAGGCAGCAATGGAGGCAGCAGCGGAAGTGGCAGCAGAGGCAGTAGTGGTGATGGCATTGGCAGTGGTAGAAGCTGCAGCAGCAGCACTGAAAGCAGCAGTAGCAGTGGAAGCAGTGGAAGCAGCAAAAGCGGAAGCAGCAGCAGCAGAAGCAGTGGAAGCAGAAGCAGCGGAAGCAGCAGTAGCTGTCGAAGCAGCGGCAGCAGAAGTAGTGGCAGCAGTGGAAGAAGCAGCAGCAGCGACAGCATCATCATTATCATGGTCATCATTGATTTCGTACTCTTTACTCTTTTATTTGTTTCAGTCAGTTGACTGCGGCCATGCTGGAGCACCGCCTTTGGTCGAGCAACTCGACCCCAGGACTTATTCTTTGTAAGCCCAGTACTATTCTATCAGTCTCTTTTGCCGAACCGCTAAGTGACGGGGATATAAACACACCAGCATCGGTTGTCAAGCAATGCTAGCGGGACAAGCACAAACATACATGCACACACACATATACATATATATGATGGCTTTCTTTCATTTTCCGTCTACCAAATCCACTCACAAGGCTTTGGTCGGCCCGAGGCTATAGTAGAAGACACTTGCCCAAGGTGCCACGCAGTGGGACTGAACCCAGAACCATGTGGTTGGTAAACAAGCTACTTACCACACAGCCACTCCTGCGCCTCATCTTCACATTTCCAAGCTTGTGTGGATTGAACTGAGCTGATTTTCTACAGCTGGATGCTCATCCTGTTAGCAACCCTCACTTGTTTACATACATACATACATGCATACTTGCAAGCATGCATATATAAATACATACATGCATGTATACATACACACACACATACATGATGGTCATCCACTCGTGACCGAGGAAGACCATTGCTGACCTTTAAGAATATTGTGCGCTCTAGGACATTTGCAGCTCCATTGGTGGCTAATGAGCCCTGCTCTTGACAAGCATACACAACTGCAAACATTGAAAGTCAAGCTTTCCACATTCACTATGCAAGCAATATGCTTTTGAGCAGCACGCTTAAATTCTTCATGAAGAATACATGCTCTCTCAAAGGTGTCAACTACCTCCTTAATCTGCTTCCTCCATCTGTAGTGATGACAGGCATTGCTCTCCTAGTCAGCCTCCTGCATATCACAGGCCTTTAATGAGGACTTGACACAGTCCTTAAATTGCAGTCTTGGTTTCTGCAAGGGTCTCTTTCCACTAGCAAGTTTTCCATATAGCATATATACATACACACATGCATGCATACATACATACATACATACATACATACATACATACATACATACATACATACATACATACATACATGCATGCATACATGAATGAATGCATACATACATATATACATACTTACGTACCTATATACCTACGTACATGCATGCACGCATACATACATGCATGCATGCATACATACATACATACATACATACATACATACATACATACATACATACATACATAAATAAATAAATAAATAAATAAATAAATAAATAAATAAATAAATAAATAAATAACAGGTTTTTTTTTTCAGTTTCCATCTACTGAATCCACTCACAAAGTTTCGATGAACTTGGTGCTATAGTAGAAGATACTTGCATAAGATTCCATGTAGTGGGACCGAACTCAAAGCCAAGCATTTGAGTAGTAAGCTTGTTAACAACACAGTCTCACCTATACCTATGATCTCACAGAGAACATATATCTAAACACCTTATACAACAGGCTGTATACGTCTTAATAATTCTTTCATCCAGAGGATGTTAACATAAGCACAAGACGTCAAATTTGGGGGAAGGTTTAAGTCAATTACATCGACCCCAGTGCGTAACTGGTACTTATTTAATCGACCCTGAAAGGATGAAAGGCAAAGTCGACCTCAGCGGAATTTGAACCCAGAACGTAGCAGCAGACAAAATACTGCTAAGCATTTCACCCGGTGTGCTAGTGATTCTGCCAGCTCGCTGCCTTGTATACATCTTAATAATGCTGCATATATCGAAGTAGTTAATATATTTTCAACCTGTACACACTATATTTGTAAAAGCACATGTTATTTAACCACTTTGAATTCAAGTACAACAAATATTTAAATAAGTTTACATGTCTGGTTGAATAAGAGAAATTATTATATAACTTTATTGTTCCTATATCTGCGAATCATTGATTTTCTACTCTGTTGGGTTTAATAGATACGATACAACCTATATTATACCAATAATGGTGGTTGCTGAAGCAGTGATGATAAGGATATTTGACCATTATTACATCAAAATAGAATCCTTTCAAAGAAAAAGTAAACCGCCAGCCTGTTTCCATTTAAAGAAATCATATTTCTCTATTTAAAAGATATATCAATTTTAATAAAGAACTCAAGTTTCATGGCTGATTTGTGGAATGTTTCTCTATCTCAAATGTCTTGGACAAAAAAATTTTTTAATTGACAGTAAGCAAATTTGCACAATTTTTCAAATTTAAAGGGTATTAGGAAGATATGAGGAATGGTGAGGTGGAGATGTTATCAAACACCATTCATGTGGCATATTTTATAAATATGCCTATTCAAGTATCCTAATGGCATGTATCTATTAGTAACTATTTTTGGTTGTGTATTTAAAAGCACCGTCCGTTCGTGGCCGTTTGCCAGCTCTGTCTGGCCCCGTGTCAGTGGCACGTAAAAGCACCATCCGCTCGTGTTCGTTGCCAGCCTCGGCTGGCCCCGTGCCTGTGACACGTAAAAGCACTGTCCGTTCGTGGCCGTTTGCCAGCTCTGTCTGGCACCTGTGCAGGTGGCACGTAAAAAACACCCACTACACTCGCGGAGTGGTTGGCGTTAGGAAGGGCATCCAGCCGTAGAAACACTGCCAAATCTGACTGGGCCTGATGAAGCCTTCCGGCTTCACAGACCTCAGTTAAACCGTCCAACCCATGCTAGCATGGAAAACGGACGCTAAATGATGATGATGATGATGATTTATCTCTCCCTTGATGAAGAACTTGTTTGTTGATTCTACCTCTGATGGATCTTTAAACTCTGTGTGTGTGTATAAGACTCCTTTTGTCCAAGGTGCAATACAGTGAGTGAGCCTGAATGGATGTCATTGGGAAGTCACATCTGTACGTATATAAATATATGTCTGTATGTGTATGTGTGTGTGTGTGTGTGTGGTGTGTGTGTGTGTGTGTGTGTGTGTGTGTGTGTGTGTGTATTTGTGTGCATGCATGCGTGTGTCTTTGTGTCTATTTTTGTGCCCCTGCCATCACTTGGCAACTGATAATGGTGTTTACGTCTCTATAACTTAGCAGTTTGGGAAAAAAAAGCCTATGGAATAAGTACTGGGTTTACAAAGAATAAGTCCTGGGTTTTATTTCTTCATCTAACAAAATCCTTTAAGGTGGTGCTCCAGCATGGCCACAGACAAATGACTGAAACAAGTAAAAGAAGAAAAAGAACTGGAGAGTTATACTAGAAATAAACAGATACGTATAAGAGTATAAACCATGTTAAGGACTCGACTCATCAGTAGCTTACTTAAAATTCCCATCTTATTTTGTTTAACATTGAAGCACCATCCGAGTAATCAAGTCCTTCACAGGGTTTATACTCTTATATGTATCTGTTTATTTCTAGTATAACGCTCCAGTTCTTTTTCTAGCTTTTACTTGTTTCAGTCATTTGTCTGTGGCCATGTTGCCAGAGTGGCTAACTGGTTTCCGTACCGGTGGCATGTAAGAGGCACCATTCGAGCAGGATCGTTGCCAGCATCGCCTTACTAACACCTGTGCCATCGGCATGTGTAAAAAGATTCGAGTGCAGTCACTGCCAGTACTACCTGAGTGGCCCCCGTGCTGGTGGCATGTAAAAGCACCCACTACACTCTCGGAGTGGTTGGCGTTAGGAAGGGCATCCAGCTGTAGAAACTCTGCCAGATCAAGACTGGAGCCTGGTGCAGCCATCTGGTTCGCCAGCCCTCAGTCAAAACGTCCAACCCATGCTAGCATGGAAAGCGGACGTTAAACGATGATGATGATGATGATAATGATTGAAGAAAGGGATATCTTTATGCTGTTTGTTGAATTATGTAGATTTTTCTTTAAGTGGACAAGTTTCAATAAGTTTTAATTTGGAATTCTAAATTAGGTATTTTTTTTTTTTAAATTGTTATTCATTTATTATGCAAAATATGCTGATATTTGATTTAATTATTTATTTTCTATGAGGTAAATTATTCAATATTTTTCAGCATCTGGAGGTTAAATTGCAGAAAGGAAAGCGAAACAGCCAGAGGTTAGATAAAGGAAATTATCCAATAAATTCTCATAGTCAGAAGTTGAACATGAGAATTGATTTAATTTCTTCCAATGACCGAAGGAGAAATTTGACAACACATTTTAACAGCCAGAGGTTAAATAATAGAAAATTGGGTTACTCACGGCTAAAGCACATAAGTGAATCTCACCAACAAGTTCACAGATCGATTCAACCTTTCCCTCATGGAAATTTCCTCAGAGTTAATCTCCTCCAGTATTCTGTGTGTTAGCTTTCATTTGTCTCAATTGGAATTTTTATTCAACAAGGGAATTATTTGCAGCACCAGTGAATATTTCATTTGCTTTTTCCTATATGAGAGACATCAAATTCTCAAGGTGGTGCTCCAGCATGGTCACAGTCCAATAACTGAAACAAGTAAATGGTATAACGTTTTTATTTTATACCATTTACTTGCTTCAGTTATTGGATTAGATTGAACCATTCCACCATGCAATCATTGAAAATATCAAGGTTCAAAAGAGTATTAGTCTTTGCATACTTGTTGTTTCATCACCATGTGATTTGCAGTGCTTCCTTTCATAAGAAGTCTTTGGTTTTGTAATCATGAAATAATATAACGCCTTTGGTTCAAAGAGAGAGAAAGAGAGAGAGAGAGAGTCGGTCTTCAAGAATTGTTGTGAAGTGACTGTAGCAATTCAGATTCTCCTTGGCTGGGCTTGTCAGAAAATACCTTGAGGCTAATTCTTCAGAGAAAATGTTTGAGTTCTTGGCAGCTGAAAGTTAAATAATAGAATTGTGTTGTTTCTGCAATTTTGGTGGAAAGGTTGAAATCTGTTCGTAGACATTCAAAAGAATGATTTTATTTTCAAAAATAAATATATAGATAAATAAATAAATAGATAAATAAATAAATAAAAATAAATCAGTTTGAAGGATAACCAGACTACTGTTGATAACTGCAACAGAATATTTTTTGGCTATTTTACTCCCAGCAAAGAGATAAATCTGAATAATTTTCCTTATTACTCTATAAATAAGTTTCTATTGAATATTATCTTTAAAACTGAATATTATTCATTTTATATCAAAAAATGAAATTCCATAGATATCACTGGCCAGGGACACAGAAATCAACTTGCAGTGAGATTCAGCAACTTATTTGGTAAGAGATTTAGCCAGGAGAAATTTTCTGTTATTTTAATCTCCAGCCATAGAAAAATATTGAATAATTAACCTCACAAATATCAAAAAAAAATACATGAAGATAGAAAAATATTTTTGTACTTTACCTTGAAAAATGTTAAAATATGTTTTTTTAAAAGGGATATTTTTGTATTTTACATTATAGTTACAGTACTGGCTTGAAGTTTAGAAGCTCACTTTGCAACCGTTTGATTTTTCCTGGATTGAATCCTTTGTGCAGCATTTTGGTCAAGTGACTTAGTGTCTTCTGCTATAGCTTCAGGTTGACTAATTCCTTGTTAGTGAAATTCAGTAGATAGAAACTGAGCAGAAGCCAACATGCCATATATATATATACATACATATATATATATATATATATATATATATATATATATATATGTACTCTTTTACTCTTTACACTTTTACTTGTTTCAGTCATTTGACTGTGGCCATGCCGGAGCACCACTTTTAGTCGAGCAAATCGACCCCAGGACTTATTCTTTGGAATCCTAGTACTTATTCTATTGGTCACTTTTGTCAAACCACTAAGTTACAGGGATGTAAATACACCACCATCAGTTGTCAAGCGATGCTGGGGGACAAACACAGACACACAAACATATACACACACATACATATATATACATATATACGATGGGCTTCTTTCAATTTCCATCTACCAAATCCACTCACAAGGATTTGGTTGACCCGAGGCTTTCGTAGAAAACACATGCCCAAGGTGCCATGCAGTGGGAATGAACCCGGAACCATGTGGTTGGTAAGCAAGCTACTTACCACACAGCCACTCTTGTGCCTATACATATAGTGAAAATCTACAAACAAAAGACGAAGACAGGTATGTAAACAACAAACAGATGTATTAGTTTAACACTAGAAGGTGGGTAGGAGTGAAGAGAGGAAGTAGGTGTCAGAGCAACAGAGGAGAGGTGGGTGGGAGGAAGTAGGTTTGAGAGGAAGAGAGAGGAGGGTTAGATGAAGAGGGGAGGAGAGTTTAACCCATATGGTTCAAAGGAGCGAAGAGAGAAGATTAATCCCTGTTCATGGCAAAGATGAGAGTCTGAATGGCCTCCTGTGTGAGGACAATCCAAACATAGACAAGTTTTGTAAAGAATGACCGGTAGAGTGGAAATGGCATGAGACCAGGTTCTCGTTGCTGAGTCTGATATCTCAGAGGTGTTTCACAAACCGGTTAGCCAAGTGGCGCCCCATTTGACCGATGTACAGAGAAGGACAGAGATAGCAGGAGAAACAGTAGATGATGTTGCTAGAAGTGCAGGTCAGTGATATGATAGGGTCGATGATGGGTGCCTATGAGGAGGGTGATATTTGAGAGGTAAGAGCAAGTGCGGCAGTGTGGGCAGGAGCAGGAGAACAAGCTGGGTTGGGAGGTTGGTTTAGGGAAGAAGCTGTGGGCCAAGATGTCTCATCGGTTGTGGGCTTGTTTGAAAAAGGGGAGGGGTCGGTTAGGGAAGATGTGTGAAGTGGAGGGGTAGGACTGGAGTCACTAGAAGGTTCAGAGAATGGTGCATTGGAGATGTAGGGTGGTGTGGTGGTAGGTGAGGGGAAACAGGAAACGGATAATGGCGGGGCAGGTGCATGGGAGAGAGCAGATGCATGGTCCAGGGAATGTGCTCTGGTTTGGTCATGTGATGCAAATGGATGCTGATACCACCATAAAGAAGTGCCAATCTCTCAAAGTGGACAGAACTCATGAAAGACAGAGACCTAAGAAAATATGGGACAAAGTACTGAAAGTCGAACTTAGGATGCTGAATTTTTCAGACATGATGACAAAGATCTGAGATACCTAGCACCTTGCCTACTCAAGAAGACCTGACCTCCACAGTAGGAGTGATAAGGCTTGCAAGAGACCTGTGTCAGTGCTATGTAAAAGGTATTTGTACCAGCACCACATAAAAGCACTCATGCTGGTACCACGTTAAAAGCACCCAGCACACACTGTAAAGTGGTTGGGGTTAGGAAGAGCATCCAGTCATAGAAACCAACCCAAATCAAACTGGAACCTGGTGCAGCTCTCCAGCTTGTCGGCACTGGTGTAACTGTCCAACCCATGCCAGCATGGAAAATGGACATTAAATGATGATGATGATGACGATGACGACGATGACGACGATGATGACGATGATGATGATGATGGTGATGATGATGGTGATGGTGATGGTGATGATGATGATAATGATGATGGTGATGGTGATGATGATGATGATAATGATGATGATGATGATGATGATGATGGTGATGGTGATGGTGATGGTGATGGTGATGATGGTGATGATATGTACATACATCCATACAAATGAAACATAATGTCATAGCTCAAGCATTACACAATGTAATCTGCAGTAAGAACGGTCAAGAAGATAAAAGTACAGACAGTTACAATGATACAGAAGGTATAGTCATAATGTAAAAGAATACTGGTGGAATATTCCAGAGAAAGCCAAGGTAAATTGTACGCCTAACAGACCAGACATAAATGGTCTGGAACGGAGTAATGGATGTTTGCTCAGGAGTGGTGATCAGTTGCCCAGGAGATAACATTGTACTAAAGGAAAGTGAGAAAGGAAATGGCTACGCTGATCTAATGAGATATCTGTAGATTTTCCAACGAGATTATAAGTCTAGAATTATACATGTAATTGTCATGGTGTTTGTATAGTTTAAAGATGTATAACTAACTGCCTTAGCACTAATCTTGAGAAGCTGGGCATCACAAAATAAGAATGGACACAACTAATTAGGAAATTACAATTACAAACCAATAAATAGGACAGTGTAAATATGTAATGAACACCATACATTTAGTATTATAATATGTGCATATATATATATATATCATCATCATCATCATCACATCATCATCATAATCATCATCATCATAATCATCATCATCATCATCGTTTAACGTCCGCTTTCCATGCTAGCATGGGTTGGACGAGCATGGAAATATATATATATTTATATATATATATGTGTGTGTGTGTGTATATATATATATAAATATGTATATAAATATATATATATATATATATATATATATATATATATATATATATATATATATACAATGAATAGACATACAAGCATATGTATATGTATGTACACATATGTAAGTCAAAACATACAGATTTATTCAAGGCACTGACATAGATCTACGCTTGTACACACATGTACATGGGCATTGAGCATACAGATACATGCATGCAAATATGCACATGCATTCATGGATAATGCATAACAAGGCAGGCGCAAAAATTCTTCAAGACTATATAACGAATTACAAATATTTTTATTCTCTTGACTCTATGAAGCTTATATAAAAGCTAACATGAAAGAATTTTCTTTACATTTCTGACAACAGAAGTATAGGAATAGCTCGCACTCTCTCTCCGCTTCGTTCCTCCGCCCTAACCGCCAACCATCTTACCATTGCATTTAATCAAATATTGCATCATATCATTGATATGACCCATGAAGGTATTTATTATTCCATGCCTAAAGATAAGGATATATATTCTTTGAAATCTGTTCACTAGATTATAACAATTCATATGAACCTGATGCTATTTCTTGCTGCATCTAGTCTATATTGATCCATTGTACATTTTGACCAATGCAGCTCTCTCTTTCCTTCTCTTTTTCTTTCTTCCTTCCTTCCTTCCTTCCTTCCTTCCTCCTTCCTTCCTTCCTTTCTTTCTTTTTCTTTCTTCTTTCATTCCTTCCTTCCTTTCTCTCTTTTTTCCTTCCTTTCCCCCCTTCCTTTCTTTGCATTGAGCTAGCTTCCTCACCATCTCTTCAGTACAATTAGTGATAATGCATTTATTTTCGCAGATTGTGCCTCCGTCCCGACTCTCACTACCCTTACATCTCCCACCCCATCAGTCACCATAACCAAACATAAACCAACACAAGCCATTAAGAGAGTCTCTAACTGGTCACTCAACTTACTAGTAATAGCAGCTAAATCTCCCTCAAATGACTCTGTATTATCTATTTTTAAAAGGGACACACTAGGTGATGTAGTCCAGGGTACACCATACCTAGAATAATGTAAAGATAAGATAATCATGGTTCAGTGTTTCTGAGCATAAATCTGTTCAACCCTAGTCAACTTAGGGTTAAGCAACAACAACAACAATTTAAACAATGACCAAAATATTAGGTGCCTCAATTTTCATCCTGTTTGTTTGTTTACTCCATTTCTTCTAATATTTCTGAAACTACTGAAGTTGAAAAGCTTAATTTTTATTTTCATCATCATCATCATCATCATCATCATCATCGTTTAACGTCTGCTTTCCATGCTCGCATGGGTTGGATGATTTGATTGAGATCTGGCGATCCAGATGGCTGCACCAGACTCCAATCTTATCTGGCAGAATTTCTACAGCTGGATGCCCTTCCTAACGCCAACCACTCTGAGAGTAACTTTTACATGCTTTTACATGCCATCAGCATGACGGCCAGTCAAGCGGTACTGGCAATGGCCAAGCTCAAATGATGCTTTTTTTGTAAGTGATTATTAAATGTAATGTTTTAACACGTAAATTTTTTATAACATGCATATTTTTTTAAAAGTATTTTGCTCACCAAATTATACTTTATACATTTATTTGCATATTTGAATGGCATTAGGAAGAGCATCCAGCTGTAGAAACCATGCCAAAGCAGGCACTGGAGTACAATGCAATTCTCAGATTTGTCAGATCCTGTCACACCATTTAACCCATGCCAGTACAGAAGATATGCATTGACACTTTTGCATTCAAACTTCTCTGTTAAATGTAATGCTTATTTATTCACATTGTTTTGAATTAATCATGCATTATCTTGTAGCTTTGACATTTTGATGATGTGATTGTTTATTCTTAAAACGACATTGTAGAGTAGATGTGAGAGGCCTGATATAGCCAGTGTGAACGTAAAACACAGAAATTTGGGCTTGATATGGCCAGTTTAGATGATAAAGGGTTAAGAAATGGTGGTGGTGATGATGATGATGACGAATTTGATGAGGATGTGGATGAGGATGGTGATGACGATGATGATGATGAGGACATTGATGATGATGAGGATGATGATGATGGTGACGACGACGACAGTGAAGACAACAACAGTGATGATGATGATAGTGGTGATGGTGGTGGTAGGGTTGATGATGATGAGGAGGAGGGGAGGAGAGAGGGAGAAGAGCAACATCAACAACGGTGATAATTAGGTATGCAACCCAGCTCTATTCAACATGATGTGTTGACGACAAAACTAGGGATTACGAAGTTTCGGTTAGGGAAAAATACTCAAAGACTCTGACTACCTGAAAACTTAATGGTAAAAAGTCGGAGCTAACATATTTAATTTTATAAACCAAGAAATTTTCAGTTAATTTAAACAAATATTTCTGTGCCTACTACAGTGTTTCCCTTGTGTAACCCTGAAAATAAACTACATATCTCAAGGAACCCCTGCACAAAATAGAATATGAATTGAAAGAAACTTAGCTGTTATTTCTTGCAGGTTGAATGGCCACATAAAGGCTTCTTCATTGGTTCGCCATACATTCAAATATTGGTTGTATATGTAGAGAAATATTTGCTTTGTTTGTTTAACTGTTTTTGTTAATAATGAGTCAAACATATCTGATGGCCATATGAAATGATAATGAGTGTACACCAAACATGGCTGTTGTTTGCTAGATTATAATTTTTCAGACTATTAATCTTGTCTTTAGAGATGAAAGAGTTCTCAATATTTACACTGTTCCATCAGATTGATCTCTGATTGTTGTCAGATATGTTATTCCTGTGAGAATGGATTCACAGTGACAGTTTAACATCCAAACTTACTGCAGGGTCAGAATATTCATAATTTCAAATGTTTTTAGAAATAGTAATAAATATAGCAAATAGCTATCTGCAGTAGAAGCGGTATTAGATTAAAATAGATATCTGCGTATCATATTTGATGCAAATACATCATAGAAAGACAGATTTATTGTTATATTTGTCCAGAGATAATAAAGGGTAATTCTACAGTAAATTTGCCTTTCAGCGAAATATTTACTTTAAGTATGATACAGAAGTGGCTATTGTAATCTAATACTGTTTCTGTTGCTCATAATGGATACTCACACACACATGTGCATGCACACATATGTGCATGCACACACATGCACACACACGCACAGACACACACACACAGACACACACACACACGCATGAGCACACACACATGTATTTGTATGTGTGTGTATGTGTGTGTGTGTGTGTGTGTGTGTATTTCATAATAGTACTCAGATGTTAAAACACTAAAATAAAACATGTGCTAATATTTTAAAAGAGGAGACAAAACTACTTAATAAATGCCAATATTTAATATTAGAAAATAATACTGACAAAAAAAGATACTTAATTTTATAATTACACTGTTCAACAAATTTTAGGGTCAAGAAAAAGCATAATTCTTATGTACATTTTATTATGAAGTTGATTGTGCTAAATTTAAATTTTATAACAAAAATTTCCCATCACATCACATTTTCTTGTAAATTACCGACCTAGTAACTAGGCAATTTATACCAATTTCCACGATGCCATAAATTTATTTTCTCCCAAAGTCAGATTAAATATGTCCATTGTAATTAACTCATAAATATATAATGAACCGGCATGTTTTTTAGCATTATATAATGTATAGGCGTAGGAGTGGCTGTGTGGTAAGTAGCTTGCTTATGAATCACATGGCTCTGGGTTCAGTCCCACTGCATGGCACCTTGGGCAAGTGTCTTCTACTATAGCCTTGGGTCGACCAAAGCCTTGTGAGTGGATTTGGTAGACGGAAACTGAAAGAAGCCCGTCGTATATATGTATATATATGTTTGTATGTCTGTGTGTGTATACGCTTGTGTGTCTGTGTTTGTTCCCCTCATATATATATGTATGTGTGTGTGCATATATTTATGTGTGTGCATATGTTTGTCCTCCCAACATCATTTGACAACCGATGCTGGTGTGTTTATGTCCCTGTAACTTAGCAGTTTGGCAAAAGAGACCGATAGAATAAGTACTAGGCTTACAAAGAATAAGTCCTGGGGTCGATTTGGTCGGCTACAGGCGGTGCTCCAGCATGGCCACAGTCAAATGACTGAAACAAGTAAAAGAGTAAAGAATACTAACTAACATTTTAGTATTTACTTCTTCATTTATAAGATGTCTAAGGTGTGTTATGCTTCAGGTTCCAGCAGAAATCAGCCAGCATGGCTGGGCTCCATTATCCCTTATACCTGTTTTTCATTGATGCTATATCTTGATGAAACCCCTCCATGTTCATCACTCACATCTCCTGAATTCTCTGGGAAGAAGGACACATGAGAATAAAGAAAGTGTATCTTCAGTGACATATTGCATCTGAGATCCTGGTAGCACTTGATTAGGATTTCCACTATACTCTCTCGCCGAGCCACTTAGTGCTTTTCCCAGAAGTCCTTTGCATACATCTTTGAATGCATGCCAGGCTGCTAGTTCAGTTTCATCCATTGTAACCTCGAAGTCCTCATCAGCTATAAGTTGACTAATCTGAGGGCCTACAAATATGCCCTCTTTAATCTTGGCATCAATTATTTTAGGGAAGATTGCCTTGAGGTATGGAAACATGGTTTGTTATGTTGCAGTACTTTGGTAAATTGCTTCATTAGGCCTAGTTTTATATACAGTGGTGGCAAAATGACTTTCTCCTTCTTAACAAGTGGCTCGTGATTTACACTATGGCATCCAGGAGTCATAGTTTCCTGAGGTGGCCATCCTGAGTGTACATAATGTACTGATCTGGCCCTATTGTCCCACTTGCAAAGGAAGCACATAAACTTGGTGTATCCAGTTTGTAGCCCATTAAGTAGGGCTACTACTTTCAAGTCTACACAAATTAGCCACTCATGCTCCTTGTAACTTATGCAGTCTAGAATAAAAGTGAGGTTCTCATATGTCTCTCTTAAAATGACTGAGTGAGCAATTGGAACTGAAGGCATGGTGTTCCCAATGTGCCACAGAACCACTTTTATGCTGTAAAGGGATGCATCTATGAATAACCTATACTCATTTGGTTCATAGGTCAGCTCAAAGGCATTGAACAGTTCTCTGATATTATTAGAATAAGTCAAATTATTTTCCAAAGTGTATATATATATATACATACAAAATTTAAAGAACTGAACACTAAAAGTGGACAGTCAACATGCTAGATATAGACGTTAAATTGCTATTTTCCACAAAAGAACATATTCTTTTGTGGAAAATAGCGATTTGACGTCTATATGTAGCATGTTGACTGTCCACTTTTAGTGTTCAGTCCTTTAAATTTTGTATGTAAAAATATTTTAATCTTCAGATTCTTTCTAATATGCTGGGCCACTGGTTTTAATTGACTAATATCAATTTCTACCTTTATTAAATTATATATATATATATACAATGGGCTTCTTTCAGTTTCAGTCTGCTAAATCCATTCACAAAGCTTTGCTCGACGTAAGGCCAAGATGCTACACAATGGGACTGAACCTGGGACTATGTGGTTGGGAAGCAAGCTTCTTACCACACAGCCATGGCACAAGACCAGCAATTTCGAAGAAGTTCAGTCAACTACATCAACCCCAGAGTGCAATTGGTACTTATTTTATCAACTTCAAAAGGGATAAAATGCAAAGTCAACCTCAGCAGAATTTTAACTCAGAACATAAAAGTGGGCAAAATGCTGAATAGCCTTTTGTCCAGTATACTAATGATTCTGCCAGCTCACCACTTTATATGTATATGTATTGATTACTCATTTGTGTGTTAGCACGAGTGTGTGTGTGTGTGTGTATGTGTAAGTAATTAGCCCTCGTGCTGGTGGCACATA
>NC_042997.1:172003536-172018536 GCF_006345805.1 Octopus sinensis
CGGTAGCCTTGATAAAACTCCGAGTTTCAGATGTCGGGGTGGAAATCAATGCTGCCATCTCTTCAGTTAGCCGGCCATACAGATAAATTCCTCTATTTACTTAATATCGTGTCTCTTTCATTCTCTTGTTGTCTTACCATTTCTATCAATATTATATATATATATATACACACACACACATATATACATGTAAATGTATATTTGTGTGTAAACTAAAAGAAAGAAAAAAACTGGATACCATAATTGTATCATATTTACTATGTAATATGATACAGTTTGAAGAAATCTCCAAAGATACACACATAGCTTCATAATATATATAAGTTCCATTTCTTCATTCAATACCGATTTGACTTCTGAACTAATTTTCAAATATTTAGTATTTTGGCATCTCTATCAGCCTCCCTCTCACCCATTCTTTCTTTTGATATATATGTTTGTATGTGCATATTTCTGTGTATATACATCCTCTTCCAAGTAAGTTTTATCTTAATAACTCTGATGTGCACTCTATACGATCTTTTTACTCTTTCGTTTTTCTCTCTTTCTCTCCCTTATTCTTTTACCTCCTCTTTTCCCACTATTCTATCCCATTAATCTGTCACTCTCTCTCCCTCACTCTTCATCCTTTGCTCACGTGGCTCCCACGTGACAGTCAGTTATCTTCCTTCTCCTAACTTGTGTTTCTTTCTTTCTCTCCATTGTTGCTGGAACAAGGAAGACATGTTCTTGTCTGTCTCCTGTCCAAGCTTGATTTACACGTTCGCCACCACAACCTCGTTTATGCTTAGCAGCTCTTCCTGTTTGTTTTCACTGTCCTGATTGTGTTAACAATTTTGACCCTCCTCAAAATCCGAAATTTTATTTAATTTGCTTTGCAGGGGCAACTGTTTTATGGAAAGTGTATATTATTGTTAAATGCTCAAAATACAAGAGTTGAAAAACAGCCAACAACTGCTGAAGGGTCGTTCTTTATGTTGTTTGTTTTGTTTTCTATTTGTGTCTTTCATTGTTCAAAAAAATAATTCATATTTCATGTACTTGTACTTTGTATTTTTTGTTGTATATGTTTCATGATGTCCTGTGCCCACATATGAATATATAAGTGCATAAGGATGTGGGTATGTATATGTACGTAAGTATATATGCATATATATATATGTATATACTATTTATAATATATATATGTATATATATATCATCGGTAACACATAAAGCTGAGAAAGAAGCACACTCTAAGTTATAGAGCAATATATAGTATAATAAAGTTAGATAACGTCAATTTATGGGATTACCCAGGGTTTCATTCCATAAACTTGTTGGCATAAGGTCACTCGTTAGACAGGCCTTAAACCAACAGGTTTTGGGATCTGATGATATGCTGTAAAGCTAAGTACTTTATGGACATGAAACCCAGGATATTCCTATAAAGCAGCCTTATTTAACTTTATTTATATATATATATGTATATATATATCATCGGTAACACATAAAGCTGAGAAAGAAGCACACTCTAAGTTATAGAGCAATATATAGTATAATAAAGTTAGATAACGTCAATTTATGGGATTACCCAGGGTTTCATTCCATAAACTTGTTGGCATAAGGTCACTCGTTAGACAGGCCTTAAACCAACAGGTTTTGGGATCTGATGATATGCTGTAAAGCTAAGTACTTTATGGACATGAAACCCAGGATATTCCTATAAAGCAGCCTTATTTAACTTTATTTATATTATATTATATATATATATATAGTTAATCCAGACATGAACAAGCAAGAAAAAACAACAATGCAAGGACGTCGAATAAGTACAGTGTTATCGGACGCTCAGGAAAGAAAGAAAAGAAAGAGGATTTCACGTTTCAAGTGGAGCTCTTCATCAGAAATATAGAAAAAGTCCAAAGAAGGGAAGACAGAGAAAGAAAATTGCCAACGATACACACGTGGTCACATATTGTCACATAGCTGTATAATAATATATCAATATTTTATTCTCCAATTTGAAGTGACAATTTATAAATACAAACAAATGACCAAATAATGATGAACTAACCTCAGCCAGAATCGAACCCACAAATCAATGATAACATGGCTCTTTGCACATCCAATTAGGCCAATGCTCACTCATCAATTTCAGCCAAATTTACTTAATATATATTTAAACTGTCTAATACTATATATAATATTTGTAAACACGGAAGGCTTTGTAAGTTACACATTTGTTTACAAATATTATATGTAGTATTACACAGTTTAAGTATACATTAACAACATGATGACTACCATTGCTCAAAACCCTCAACGCTTGGGTAAGATTGTTGGGGGAGCATTTGGCCCAATTGGATGCGTAAGGGGCCATGTTAGCGTTGACTTGTGGGTTCGATTCTGGCTGGGGTTAGCTCATCATTTATTTGTATTTATAAATTTTCCCTTCAAATTGGAGAATAAAATATTATTATGATATATTATTATACAGTTCTTATAATACTATGAGCCTTCCTTAGTAGCTTTCTCTCCGTAACTTACAAAGCCTTCCACATTTGTTTGTAAATATTATGCACACACACACACACATACATATATACATACATACACACACATACATACATACATACATACATACATACATACATACATACATACATACATACAATGGGCTTCTTTCAGTTTCTGTCTACCAAATCCACTAACAAGGTTTAAGTCAGCCCAAGACTATAGTAGAAGACACTTACTCAAGGTGTCACACTGTGGGACTGAACCCAGAACCATGTGGTTGGGAAGCAAGCTTCCTACCACATAGCCTTGCCTTCACCTCATTGGAGAGATATTTTGAAAATATAACCAAGATCATACATACCTCCCTGCATAAATACAAGCATTCATACATAAATACATACGTACAAATGTACAAGCATACATACATGCATACATACATACATACATGCATGCATGCATACATACATACATACATACAACATACATACATACATACATACATATACATACATACATATACATACATACATACATACATACTACATACATACATACATACATACATACATACATACATACATACATACAACGGGCTTCTTTCAGTTTCTGTCTACCAAATCCACTAACAAGGTTTAAGTCAGCCCAAGACTATAGTAGAAGACACTTACTCAAGGTGTCACACTGTGGGACTGAACCCAGAACCATGTGGTTGGGAAGCAAGCTTCCTACCACATAGCCTTGCCTTCACCTCATTGGAGAGATATTTTGAAAATATAACCAAGATCATACATACCTCCCTGCATAAATACAAGCATTCATACATAAATACATACGTACAAATGTACAAGCATACATACATGCATACATACATACATACATGCATGCATGCATACATACATACATACATACATACATACATACATACATACATACATACAAACTTTATATAGAGTCAAATATAAAATACATAGCTTAATTAGAAGATGAATAGTGCCCAATATCTTTTACCTTGATCCATTATGATTAATGTTGGGGAACACTTGGAGTTTGGAAGAGCTTAATATGATTCCAGGGAGACCTGATTCCAAATGTCTGCAACAGAGCTGATGTCTGCTGAAGGCATCTAAAAGCCAGATGATAATGTATACTGGGTGACAGATTACACCAAAATAGCACTGAAGTAAAATTCTTAAAATGTTGCAAGCACTGAGCAACATTGTTTCTGAGAGTCCCTCATGGCAATTTTACATTTAAAATTGCAGATAAAGAAAAAAAAGCACAGCACATTTATAATCCAATTTTTTCGTTATATTGATGTCTTTTTTTTACTTATTTACTTTTTATGAACAGCCATTTTAACCTTTAGTTTGTGCTGTATATCACACAATACACAGAATTTTTGGATCTTTTTGATTTGAACGGCAGTTTTTTCTCACGGTGTCATATGAAATTGTCACCCATAATTATGACTCTAGTATCGATCTATTGCGTTTCAATCTGTTTTAGGGTTAGGGTTAGTTAGGGTTAGGGGTGGGGGGAAGGGTATCTTTTTTTCTTCAGAAATGTAAATAAACCCAATCTGTTTCTTAAACGAGGGACATATTCATACAGCACAGAATGTTTTTTTTTACCTCAATAGACGTCAGTGATTGGTTGAAATTGCAGAAATTGAAGAAAAAAAACAACAAATATCTTACAAACTATAGAATTTTCTCAATAAAGCCAAGAGAAAAAGATGTTTTATAAACACATTCTACCAGTATACGAAGTTTTAAAGTGTTTAGTTACATGGAAATTATTTTAAAAACTGCCGTTCAAACCAAAAAGATCCGAATATTTTTCACTGGTATCCTTGCATCATATGTGATACACATTCCCAATTTTTCTCAGCCACTACAGTAACTAGGAACTAATGAAAGGAAAGCTTTATATTGCCCAGAACGTATGAAACAAGGGCTAACTAAAAGTCTGAAAACAAGCTTGGACATGTAGCAGGAATATTCAGCAATCACTTGGTTCACTAGAATATTGCCCATGTGATCAACAAAGTCTGACCAATCATGATTTTATGTGGAATAGGCTCCTGCAATGACGTCATCTTTTGGCACACCTCCTTCTGAGCCAATCAACCAGTATAGATTCAGCACACCATGACTACAAGACAGACAGCTTTGGGCTATGGCAGAGAGAGCATTGACAGACATTGTAGGAGTTGACCAACAGAGACAATGGATAGCAGCTGACAACACTGACAAAGGCAATGAATAGTCAGAAGGTGAATGACATTGAAAATCAGTAGCCAGCAAGCAACTATTAACACTTTATCTGCTGCTATAACTACAACTAGAACATTAACAGTAAAAACTCTCTGTCTTTTTGTTAGTAGTAACAACATTTATTTATTTTTTTTGTGTGTGTATGTAAAGAATAAGGTTTTGTTTATCAAAATTCTCAACAGACACAATAGGCGTAGGTGTGGCTGTGTGGTAAGTAGCTTGCTTACCAGCCACATAGTTCCGGATTCATTCCCACTGCGTGGCACCTTGGGAAAGGGTCTTCTACTATAGCCTTGGGCCGACCAAGAGTGGATTTGGTAGACGGAAACTGAAAGAAGCTCGTCGTATATATGTATATATATATATGTATATGTGTGTGTATGTTTGTGTGTCTGTGTTTATCCCCCCAACATTGCTTGACAACTGATGGTGGTGTGTTTACGTCCCTGTAACTTAGCGGTTCGGCAAAAGAGACTGATAGAATAAGTACTAGGCTTACAAAGAATAAGTCCTGGGGTCGATTTGCTCGACCAAAGGCGGTGCTCCAGCATGGCCACAGTCAAATGACTGAAACAAGTAAAAGAGTAAAAGAGAGAGTAAAGAGACTCTAACGTTCTTTGTACAGACATTTAGGACAAACTTGTGAAAATGCTTTGGACAAGCAAAGGGTTTAAATAAAGTCTTAGATATTTGCATTTGCAACAGCATCACCATCACAGACATGTGAGCAGCATACCAATCGTTTTCTTTTAAATGAACAATATTTAGTTAAATATTTCGTCTGCCGCTATGTTCTGTGTTCAAATTCCACCGAGGTCAACTTTGCATTTCATCCTTTCGGCGTCGATAGATTAAGTACCAGTTACGCACTGGCTTCGATATAATCAACTTAATCCGTTTGTCTGTCCTTGTTTGTCCCCTCTGTGTTTAGCCCCTTGTGGGCAATAAAGAAATAGGTATTTCGTCTGCCGCTATGTTCTGAGTTCAAATTCCACTGAGGTCGACTTTGCATTTCATCCTTTCGGCGTCGATAGATTAAGTACCAGTTACGCACTGGGTTCGATATAATCAACTTAATCCGTTTGTCTGTCTTTGTTTGTCCCCTCTGTGTTTAGCCCCTTGTGGGCAATAAAGAAATAGGTATTTCGTCTGCCACTATGTTCTGAGTTCAAATTCCACCGATCGACTTTGCATTTCATCCTTTCGGGGTCGATTAAATAAGTACCAGTTACGCACTGGGTTCGATATAATCGACTTAATCCATTTGTCTGTCCTTGTTTGTCCCCTCTGTGTTTAGCCCCTTGTGGGCAATAAAGAAATAGGTATTTCGTCTGCCGCTATGTTCTGAGTTCAAATTCCACTGAGGTCGACTTTGCATTTCATCCTTTCGGCGTCGATAGATTAAGTACCAGTTACGCACTGGGTTCGATATAATCGACTTAATCCGTTTAACTGTCCTTGTTTGTCCCCTCTGTGTTTAGCCCCTTGTGGGAAGTAAAGAAATACATTGATCCCAGTGTTCAACTGGTACTTATTTCATCAACCCTGAAAAGATGAGAGGCAAAGTCAACCTTAGGACCAGGAACTCTTCAGCACCCCCTCATAGATCCTATTTCATATATAACTTTTACAAACCCTTAACCATAAAATTAAATAAAAGACAACATAGACTTTATATTAGTGAATAAACCCCATAAAATTAGCACTAAAGTCGGCGATAACATATGAACAATATTCAGTTAAATGAACAATATTTAATGACCCAAACTAGAGCATTACTTATACATTTGGGGCACTACAGATGCTACTATGCTGTGTGTACATGCTGTTAGTTATTACTGTAAGTAAACAGTTGGCATCAATAAAATAAAACTGTTGACAAAAGGGCGTCGTGATAAGACAATATATGAAATATTTTGATAACAAAATTACATACGTACATACGCAAATACATACATGCATGCATACATACATAGGTGTGTGTGTGTAGACAGACAGACAGACAGACAGACAGACAGACTGATAGATAGATAGATAGATAGATAGATAGATAGATAGATAGATAGATAGATAGTTAGATAGATAGATAGATAGATAGATAGATAGATAGATAGATAGATAGATAGATGGATAGATAGATAGATAGATAGATAGATAGATAGATAGATAGATAGATAGATAGATAGATAGATAGATAGACAGAGCTTTAGATATTAAACAATTTTTATATTCCAGCTTGGTTACACATGCTTACTTTTTATGAAGCCATTGGTTGGAAAGGTGTAATATACATATATATATATATATATATTGCCTTATATGCTATTGTCTCTGTTCTATTAGAAACTTATGTTTATGCCGTTACACTGAGTAATTCCTAAGCACCATTTAAATATATATTCTTTTGATATTGTTGACACCATTTGAATTTTGGTACAACTTGGTGGTGTTGAAATTATAATGATTCCCAACAGAGTGGCTGATGATGGAATTTATATGTTTATTTTGACAATTCATGTTGTTATTGAGGTATTTATGTAGTTGTTTATATGTAGCATTTTTGTACAGTACTTTTTTTTTATTCATCTTTTGTGTAGTTCTAAATTCCTCAGAATTTCAATGTCATTGCCAATTTTAGTCCTAATTTTATGGGGTTTATTCAGTAATACAAAGTTTATGTTTTTAGGGAGATGTACTTGCATAGCGAGTGACTTGATCTGAGATCATGTGCTGGAACGAAAACAATTGCAGCATGGAAGGTGTTTACCAGCCATTTAAGAAACACACAAAAAAACGTTAGATTTGCTTCAACATTTAAATTTAATTTGTCAAAATATTTTCATTGCTTTGAGACCGCGACCTGTTCACTGGCAAAACTTTTAACAAATTAAATTTAAATGTTGAAGCAAATCTAACGGTTTTTGTGTGTTTCTTAAATGGCTTATAAACACCTTCCATGCTGCAATTGTTTAAAGTCTATGTTGTCTTTTATTTAATTTTATGGTTAAGGGTTTGTAAAAGTTACAAATGAAATAGGATCTATGAGGGGGGTGCTGAAGAGTTCCTGGTCCTAAGGTTGACTTTGCCTCTCATCTTTTCAGGGTTGAGGAAATAAGTACCAGTTGAGCACTGGGATCAATGTATTTCTTTACTGCCCACAAGGGGCTAAACACAGAGGGGACAAACAAGGGCAGACAAAGGGATTCAGTCGATTATATCGAACCCAGTGCGTAACTGGTACTTATTTAATCGACCCCGAAAGGATGAAATGCAAAGTTGACCTTGGTGGAATTTGAACTCAGAACATAGCGGCAGACGAAATACCTATTTCTTCATTGCCCACAAGGGGCTAAACACAGAGGGGACAAACAAGGACAGACAAATGGATTAAGTCGATTACATCGACCCCAGTGCGTAACAGGTACTTAATTTATTGACCCCGAAAGGATGAAAGTCAAAGCACTGGGATCAATGTAATCAACTGTCAATAACCCCCTCAAAAAAATAAATAAATTCAGGCCTTGTGCCTATAATAGAAACGATTATATACCTGATATCTCACTAATATCATTTATATACTTAAATCTACCCTATGATAATGTCTATGTTGGATCCCATTGATCTCATCTATGTATTCAAACTACCAACCCATTACAAAAACTATGGCCTCTTACACTTGAACATGATGATGCTCCTGACTTAAATCTGGATACTTACAGCATAATTTAACTGTCAACATGTTCGAATACCACTCTCAAGGGGACAGTTGTTTTTATCATCTCCACTATTTGATTGATACTTATTTTAATGAAGATCTGGAAAAATGAAAAGCAAAGTTGGCCAAGGTAGGATTTGAACTCAGTATTCATTTTAATACCGTAAAATATTTTGTCAGCTGTCCTACAGGTTCTGCTACACACTACCCTAAATCTAAATATCTATATTCAGGAATTGAAACTGAGCAGCAAATACTTCTAGCCAAGAATTCTCATCTACTCTACCAGCTCTGTCTGCAATCTGTTGGAATAATGCACAGGAGAAGAGAAAAGAAGAGATAACTAATGGCACTGACCAATTTTAGCCAGTAAATTGATCACATCAGTTTATTGATTATTGAACACATAAAAGTAAACTGGTGCCAAACCTTGACTTGTTTGGAGATGCTATTTATCAGAAAATATTTCTTTCTTGACTCACCAGACAAGAAAGTAAGTCTTTTAACTGTTACTCTATTTCCATCACCTCAGGTTCAGTACAAGATGATCTAACGATATTAGAGCCATCTTTGGAATTAACACCTGTAGAAATATAAGGAAATAAATTAAATAAATAAAAAGAGCCAAAGAAATTCAGAAACCAAATATTCATTCCATTGATTTACAACTGAAAGGAATGGAATGGTGGAATTGAATAAAAGAAGAGAAATGTGAAACTACCAAGATGTGGATAATGAAGGGAGATTTTTGTGGGGGTTGCCAGAATTAGTGGATAGATATCTAGTAAATCACACTACTATTTGAAGAAACGAAAGAGAAATTTATGTAGTCCTAAATAACCAAAACAACCAAAAAATAAATGAATAAGGAAAGGATAGTTATTACTCAAATACCTTAGGTCAATGCTTCTCAACCATTTTTTATCTATGATTCTTGTTTTACTCAGATGTATCCTCCTAGCCGTTTCATGTTTAAAAAATCCTAGTCGGCATAGGAGTGGCTGTGTGGTAAGTAGCTTGCTTACAAACCAGATGGTTCCGGATTCAGTCCCACTGCATGGCACCTTGGACAAGTGTCTTCTACTATAGCCTCGGGTCGACCAAAGCCTTGTGAGTGGGTTTGGTAGACGGAAACTGAAAGAAGCCCGTCATATATATGTATATGTATGAGTATGTGTGTGTGTGTATGTTTGTCCCCCCAACATCACTTGACAACTGATGATGGTGTGTTTACATCCCCGTAGCTTAGCAGTCCGGCAAAAGAGACTGATAGAATAAGTACTAGGCTTACAAAGAATAAGTCCAGGGATAGATTTGCTTGACTAAAAGGTTATGCTCCAGCATGGCCACAGTCAAATGACTGAAACAAGTAAAAGAATATTTTTATAATAAAATGTTATTGGGATTTGGATAAAAATTGTTAAAACATTTTGTGTATTGTAGAAATATAACCAATTTATTGCAATTGAATGTTAACAACAAAATTTTATATGGACCTCCAAGAGCCATATGGACCCCAATTGAGTACAACTACCTGAGATGGTAGATTGGATCAAATACGAACATTTCATGAAGTTTCTACATTAATTATGGGCAAACTGCATCCCATGGGACTTTCTTACAAAAAATTACTTTGAATTTCTGTAGTAGAGCCTGATGATGAGTCCCATGTGATGCATTTTTCAAAAAGGCTGTCCCTGTTTGCTTTATAAATTCATTCATCCTGAAAGAAATAACAGTCAAATCTTCCTCAAATCACAACCTGCCATCTTAAAAATGGAAGAACACATTGAACAATGAGGTTCTAACTAAGCAATTAGATGGGATAATCATGTATGAAATATTGTGATTATAGATTTGCTGAAGCATGTTAATCTTGAGAGAGTATATACATAGATATTTGACCTGTTAGAAATGGCTACCAAAGGCGGCGAGCTGGTAGAAATGTTAGCACACCAGGCGAAATGTTTAGCGAAATGCTTAGCGGTATGTCATCTGCCATTATGTTCTGAGTTCAAATTCCGCCGAGGTCGACTTTGCCTTTCATCCTTTCAGGGTTGATAAATTAAGTACCAGTTGCATACTGGGGTCGATGTAATCTACTTAATCCCTTTGTCTGTCCTTGTTTGTCTCCTCTATGTTTAGCTCCTTGTGGCCAATAAAGAAATAAGAAATGGCTGCCAAATCTCCCTCAAAACACAAAAGCCATCTTGAAAAACACATTTGGATAATGTAGATCTAGATACATGAAAAAAGAAAATGAGATGGTCACAATTGGAACACCTTTTTTCATAGGTTTGGCTGATCAGAGATGACTCAGGGTTAGACAATCAACAACAACTATAAATAAAAAGAGCCAAAAAAATTCAAAAACAAATATTCATTCCATTGATTTACTTTATGGTTCAACTGAAAGAAGTGGAATGGTGGAATTAAATAAAAGAATAAAAGAAGAGAAATGTGAAACTACCAAGATGTGGATAACGAAGAGAGATTTTGTGGGATTGCTTAACTTGTTAGAAATAGTGGATAAATATCCTGTAAATCTCACAACCATTTGAAGAAACAAAAGACAAATTAAACAATGTAGTCCTAAATAACCAAACAAGCAAATAATAATAATAATAATAATAATAATAATAATAGCGGCAAAACACGAGCAAAACAAAAAACTGTTCTCAGTATTTAAGGAAGCTGACAAATACAAACAGAATCATACCACCTAATAAACATGAAGAAGAAGAAGAAGATGAAGAACAACAAAAGCTATAAAACAAATGAAATCCAAACTAAAAATAGAACAGCAACGAACCATGATAAAACGATGACAAGAAAAGCCCCTTCATGGTAAATACTGGACTAAACTAAACGCAAAAGAAATAGACAAAGAAAAATCCCAGCAATGGTTGAGAAGCTCAGGACTCAAAGCAGAAACAGAGGGATTTTTAATTGCAGCACAAGACCAAAGCCTCCCCACCAGAAATTACCAAAAACATGTAATGAAAAGAAATATTACAAGTAACTGCAGAATATGTGGAGATGGACAAGAAACAATAAATCATATTATCTCTAGCTGCCCAGTCCTGGCTAAGAAGGAATATATTCACAGACATGACAGAGTTGGAACCTACATACATTGGAAGCTATGCCAACATTATGGAATAACAACAGAAAAAAGATGGTATAGGCACACACCAGAAAAGGTCACAGAAAACGAGAAAGCAACCATACTCTGGGATATGCCGATACACACAGATAGAGAAATTAAGGCCAACAGACCAGATATAGTTGTCAGAGATCGTGAAGAAAAAAAATGCTTTCTAATTGATGTATCAATACCGGCAGATGACAACGTGTCTCTAAAAGAAATGGAGAAACTCTCAAAATACAAAGACCTGGAAATAGAGGTAACTAGAATGTGGAATCTGAAAACAGAAACAATTCCTATCATAGTAGGTGCATTAGGCATGATAAAAAAATATTCAGACAAATACATAACAAAAACACCAGGACTTACAAACACATATAATATACAGAAAATTTGCACTACTAGGCACTGCACACATCCTATGCAGAACACTTTCCATACAATAACCATCAGAGCATCACAACAAATCACAGCACATACCTAAGGCACACAGAGCTGCGCTCGGTAGTGAAGTGAAAGCACGCTATAAAAAATAAAACTACTGAATAATAATAATAATAATAATAATGAGGCATCTCAAGGCGACTACAGTACCAGTGATTATAGGATCTTTAGGAATGATAAAAAAAAGGTACTGAAACCTATTTGAAAATGATTCCAGGCTTACCATCCCTACAGGAAGTGCAAAAAATCGTATTAACTGGAACGGCTCATGTACTGAGAAGAGCATTATCGCTGTGAAAACAACATCCATCCATGGATTTATTTATTTATTAATTTTTATAAATATATTTTTTTTATCTGTGAATTTGCATGTGTAATCTGGGAATGCATACAATGAGCTTCTCTGCCCTAGGTGTATGGAAAACACTTGGCGAGAAACAGAAGAAAATTTGAAGAAAGAAGGAATAAACATAATAATAATAATGATAGTAATAATAATAATAATAATAATAATAATAATAATAATATAATAATAATAATAATAAGGATAAGATAATTATAACTTAAGATAATAATTTGGATAGGATAATTATAACTTAGCAAGATGTAGATGATTCACATTTTCATTTAATTCTAGTTAACTTTAATTCTTTCACATATCAGACCTAAATATTCTACCTTGTTATATGCTCAAACCAGCCAGATTTGGCCTCTTATACCTCCCCTACAATGTCACTCTAAATATAAATAATTACACCATTGAAATCTTGAAACTACAAGCTGCATGATTAATTTGAATCAATGTGAGTAGATAAGCTTTACATTTGGCAGAGAAAAAAACTGAATTCCAAAGGGATAAGTCAATCATGAACTGATTCCAACATCCAATTATTGATGAATCTAGCTCATCACAGTAAACAATAAAGATTTAGAATATGCTCACTATTTCAACAACTTGTGTAGTGTAATATTTATGCCTTACTAAGACAAACCTTTCCATATTCATCACATGTAAAATCATCATGTTCATTAATGCTAGTTAGAACATCATTTCTTTCATTTTTTTTCATTTTTCTTTTGATCTTTGCATGCTCCTTTCTCTTTCTTTCAAATTCATTTTTGCCTTCATACACAACATTTTTTCCATTTTTCTCAGTAATGCACTAAAACTTCCCAGTCAATTGGAACATTTATCGAATAGCCGCTCTCTGTGTTATTGTTGACAGAGCGGCTATTCGAGTATGATTGTTACCAGCATCGCCTTACTTGCACTTATGCCTGTGCTAGTAGGGTGCCAAGAACACCATCCAAGCGTGGTCATTGTGATCATTGCCAGAGCAGCCAACTGGCTTCTGTACCCGTGGCACATAAAAGGGCACTATTCGAGCGTAATCGTTACCAACGTTGCTTCACTAGCACCTGTGTCGGTGGCACGTACAAAAAGATTTGAGCGAGGTCATTGCCAGTACCGCCTGACTGGCCCCCGTGCAGGTGGCACGTAAAAAGCACCCACTACACTCTCGGAGTGTTTGGCATTAGGAAGGGCATCCAGCTGTAGAAACTCTGCCAGATCAAGACTGGCAAAACCGTCCAACCCATGCTAGCATGGAAAACGGACGTTAAATGAGGATGATGATGATGATGATCTTATTCAATCCCGACTCCAGACAATCTTTGTACCTCATCTTTGGTTTGTGGGACAGACACTTACCTGTCACCAATTCTCCATAAAAAAGTTGTTTAGGCATTCTGTTGTCTGTCATTCTGACTAAGTTTCCCCTCCATCTCAATCTGTACTGCAATAGTAAAACTTCAATAATGAGGCATTTTCCTCTTTCAAGTACCTCATTGTCTCTCCCAAACATTTTCCAGCTGATTTTCCAAATCCTTCTAAGATATTGTTGATGAAAATGTTCCATAAGTTTTAAGTTCTTAAGATCCACAGTCCAGGTTTTGCAAGTGTACAATAAAGAGGTTAAGATACATTTATATCTTAATCTTTGTCGCAGTGGAAATACCATGTCCAGACCATAGGCAGTCTTCCAGTTTGCCAAAAGCAAAACCTGCTTTCTGAATCCGTGGTGACACTTCATCATCAAGATTCGCTGATGTGTTTAGTGTGCTCCCTTAGTAAACAAACTTAGAATCCACAGCAAGTTTTCTCCCATACACAAAGATACCAGGTTCTATGTATGGCATTCCTGGTGCAAGCTGAAACATGACAACTGTTTTGGCTAGATTTATGATTAAGCCAAATGCCTCACAAGCCATTGAAATTACATTCATAAGATTTTGCATGTCCTCCTCAGTATGAGTGACAATATCACACTCAACTGCAAAGGAGAGGTCTCTAATAAGAGTTGAAGATGTCCCTGACTTATCTGACAGTCTTCTGATGTTAAAGATTTTTCCTGTTGTGCAATATCTGATATGCTTGTTGGTATGGTTGTTGTGTAAAGAAGCCTTCGAAAGCCAATTGAAAAACTATAGTAAAATAGAGGGTGAAGAGAGTGAGAGCTAGTATGGCACCTTGTTTTACCCTATTTGTAAAAGTGATAGGCTCTGACAGCCTTCCACCAATGTTGATTCTTACTTCCATGCCATCATGAAACTGTTTCAGAATAGTGAGAAACTTTACCAGGCATCCAAGTCTCCTCATATATACATATATACACATATATGTATGTGTGTATGCATGTATGCAACCAGAGTTGGTTTGTTTACATCCCCTGTAGCTTAGCAGCTTTGCAAAAGTGACAAACAGAAGAAACAGACTTTAAAGATAAGCAGTGGGGTTGATTTGTTTGAGTAACCCCTTCAAGGTGGTGCCCCAGCATGGCCACTGTCCAATAACTGAAACAAGTAAAGCATAAAAAGACAAAAGATATGTGTATGCATGTGTGTGTATGTGAAAAGCT
>NC_042997.1:172023536-172033536 GCF_006345805.1 Octopus sinensis
AATATTTGTATATTTGAAATGGCGGTGCCCCAGCATGGCCACAGCTCATAAGCTGAAACTGGAAAAATCAAATCAAAATCATATGTATATACATAAAATTAAGAAGGAGAGGAGACAAATTCAAAGGTTGATGTATATATTCATTCAATCCATATTAATGAAATTCTCCAAGGTATACAATATACATACATAGATGCATTCATCTATATGATATATAAAATTTATAAGAATTTATAAGTGCATACATATACACAAAAATTTATAAATATATAAAAATTCATAGGCATATAAAAATTTATAAACACATAAAAATTCATAAATATAAATATATAAAAATATAAATCCATAAATGTACCTGCAAAGTCCAAATGTTCGAATTTGATTCAATGAAGAGGAAGATAAAAAAGCGAATGCAAAATGATTCATAAGGAATCCTAAACATGTATAAATTCTATGTATAAAATCTTAGAGCCATTTCGAAAAGGTATAGGCTGCTATGGGTGAGTTAACTCCAACCATGGCAATTCTCTATATTTCTCTCATCAGAGTTAATGGATTCCCAAAGTTAAAACTTTAAAAGAAATGGTAGGTTAGATGATATTTAAAAACTGAATGTTTAATCAGACCATTCTCTTCAAGCAGATGATGTTAAAGTTATAGTTGCAGGCTAAAGTGCATTACAATGCTATATCTTTATATATAAAAGCCAAGTTGTGTGTCTGTCTCCTACGATTTAGATTCCTAACTACTCCCACATTTTGCGATGCAGTTTAACCAAAACCAGGTATCTTATAGTCGTGATTCATATCGAGCCCTTCTGGGTATTAGCGTGTGTCTATGATGAGTCTACGATTTTAAAAATAATTTACCATAATTTTTTTCCATTTTAATGCATTTTATCGCTATTATATAAGGGAAGTAACTCTCTAAAAATGTCTACGATTTTTAAAAAATTCACCATCATTTTTTTCCCATTTTTAATGCATTTTTTTGCTATTTTTTGGCTATAACTCTCTAAAATTGCTTTATAGTTATTTCCCTTACAAACCTGAGCAACGCTGGGCGATACTGCTAGTATAGTATAAAGTTTTAGAAGGATCCATAATATGAAGGAAGGCTAGATTAGGATCCTACAGTTTAATTATTTTTGCATAGATAGATAGATAGATAGACAGATAGATAGATAGGTAGATAGATAGATATAATAAGAAATAGGGGTACAATAAGTACCTGTTTGCTTGAAAGAGTAGTTAAAATCCTCCAAAACCACTCATCTCTCACTATATGTAAACACACACACACATATATATATGTATGTATGAATGTATATGTATATGTAAATATATATATATATGTACATTTAAATAATGAGGGAGATAAATTGAATATTAATTTAATTAATACCAATTTAAAACCAGTAGCCTAGCATACAAAAATCTGAAAAATCAGAGAAAATTCTAATACATGTGTATATTTAAAGGGCTGAAAACCACTATGTGGACAGCCAGGTGATCTACTTCTAGCATATGGCTGTCCACATAGTGGTTTTTAGCCCTTTAAATATACATATATATATATGTATGTAGATATACGATAAGTGCAGGTGTGGTTATATGTGCACATATAGCTGTGTGATAAAAATCTTACTTCCATACTATATGGTTTTGGGTTCAGTCCTGCTGAATGGTACCCAAAGCCAAGCAAAGCTTGATGCGTGGATTTGGTCAAGGTGGTGAGCCAGCAGAAACATTAGCTTGCTGGGTGAAATGCTTAGCGGTATCACATTTGTCATTACGTTCTGGTTTCAAATTCCACTGAGGTTGACTTTGCCTTTCATACTTTTGAAGTCAATAAATTAAGTACCAGTTGTGTACTGGGGTTGATCTATTTGACTGGACCCCTCCCCAAAAATTTCAGGCCTTGTGCCTAAAGTAGAAAGGGATGAGCAGATTTAGAAGATAGAAAGAGAACAATGCCTGTCATACATACATACATACGTATATATATATATATATATATATATATATATATATATGTATATCGCCATGATAGATTGCTAGCCACTACACATTTTTTATTTTCTCTCCTTGTTTCTTTGTGTTCCTTTCTGTGGAAGAGCGTAGGCCCGAAACGTTAAAGACTTTTTCACATTACCGAGCATTATATTAATACATCTGTTCATTGTCTACACCACCCGTCTTCGTCTTCTGTTGTTTTTTTTTTGTGAATTCTCCCTAAATATATATATATATATATATACACTAGCAGCATAGCCCGGCGTTGCCCGGGTATGTAAGAGCCCCTAGTAGGCAACGACTAATCCCAATCTAGTCCTTTCCCTCTAGGGAACAAAGGCGCATGTGTAGGTTGCAATGTCTTCTCTTCACTCCCAAATAACTATCAAACAGCTATCGATAATTCAACCCAACCAATTCCTACCAGGAAGAAATTACATTGGAGACTTTACCCCCAACATCGTCACTTCAGCTAATAGCTGCTGCAGCCGCAAGTTATTTGAATACTTGTTTTGTTTAAACTTTCTTTATAACTACCACCCCAAACCTTAAATTTTTGACGTACCCTAAGGGTCCTCGGACGCTACTTGCAAACTCTTGGTTTATTATAAACCGATTTTGTCGTGTGAACCAAAAAACCTTTTCCATTCGTTTGTTCAGTTTGGTCACTTTTGACTTTTTCGTTGTTGTCACTCACATTGCTGCCCGCTTTTTTGCATATAAAAAGCTTAGATTCTCGACCCCATGTCGAATTTATCAATTTTTTTCAGAACTGGGGGAACTTTTCAAAATTTCCGCTGCGTTAGTTTTGAATTATGACATTGGGCTATGTGTGTGTCAAGTTTCATCAGAATCGGTTGAAAGCCGTGGTCAGGGTGAGGGTACAACCTGACAGACACACAGACACACACACAGACAAACTGCCGTTTATATATATAGATATATATATATATATATATACACATATATATATATATATACACATACATACATACACACACATACATACATAACATACATACATTCATACATACATACATACATACATACATACATACATACATACATACATACATACACATATATGTCATCATCAAATTTGATGACCAAGCAGCTGCAATAAATAAATTAATTAAATAAATAACAGGACAAAATGAAAGTGGAAGCTCAAGTATTTTATTACTATTAAGAAGACTTGTTCTGGCACAGAATTATTTGCTATAAACCTCACATTCACATTTACTTCTTTCTGAAGAGTTAGAATGGGATTTATGAACTTTCATGTTAGTGCTTATACACTTTTACTCTCTTACTTGTTTCAGTCATTTGACTGCGGCCATGCTGGAGCACTGCCTTTTAGTCAAACGAATTGACCCCAGCACTTATTCTTTGTAAGCCTAGTACTTATTCTATCGGTCTCTTTTGCCGAACTGCTAAGTTATGGGGATGTAAACACACCAGCATCGGTTGTCAAGCGATATGCACACACATACACATATATATATATATATATATATACATATATACAATGGGCTTCTTTGAGTTTCCGTCTACCAAATCCACTCACAAGGCTTTGGTCAGCCCGAGGCTATAGTAGAGGACACTTGCCCAAGGTCCCACACAGTGGGACTGAACCTAGAATCATGTGGTTGGTAAGCAAGCTACTTACCACACAGCCACTCCTGCACCTATAATTAATTTGTTCAATTGTGTATGCCCATTCTCATGAGCATACTCATGAGCATACTAAGGCAGGTACGTTAAGCACAACCACTGCTTCTTGAGACCACACACTGAGGTCTCCTGCTGAAGTTGTACACTCAGCCAGAGTTCTCCCTGTTCAGTCTTTGATTGCCATTATTCCATTCTCATCTTTGTTGCCCATGAGCTTGTTCTGTTTACCTACTCCTCAAAGATAAGAGCACATAGGTTCTAAGACTTGTTAACATGGCCAAAGTACTACAGTCTCCATTACCTAACCATCATCCCCAAATTTTGTTCTACTCATATTTTGTATCAGACCAAATTCGTTTAATTCTGCAGGTCACTCTTCTCTTCTCATCCAATTTCATACAATTATAAAGTACTGGTGCCAGTGAAAAAAAGCACTTTTTCACTGGTAAAAAAGTGCTTTTTACCAGTAAAAAGCACTCAATCCACTCTGCAGTGTAGTTGATGTTGGGAAGGGCATCCAGCTACAAGAACCATGCCAAAACAGACACAAAAGCCTGGTGTAGTCTTCTTCCTGGCCAGCTCCTGTCAAACTGCCAGCATGGAAGGTGGATGTTAAACAATAATGATGAGGATAAAGATGATAAATTTAATTCTTTAGCATTCAGATTATTCTGTTAAATATAATGCTTATAAATTCACAGTGTTTAAAATTAATCATACATTATCTTGTAGCTTATAAACTTTGATGATATTACTCTTTACTTGTTTCAGTCATTTGACTGCAGCCATGCTGGAGCATTGCCTTTAGTCGAGCAAATCGACCCCGGGACTTATTCTTTGTATGCCCAGTACTTATTCTATCGGTCTCTTTTGCCGAACCGCTAAGTGACGGGGACGTAAACACACCAGTATCGATTGTCAAGCAATGCTAGGGGGACAAACACAGACACACAAACACACACACATATACATATATATATACATATATGCGACAGGCTTCTTTCAGTTTCCGTCTACCAAATCCACTCACAAGGCATTGGTCAGCCCGGGGCTATATCAGAAGACACTTGCCCAAGATGCCACGCAGTGGGACTGAACCCGGAACCCAGAACCATGTGGTTGGTTAGCAGGCTACTTACCACACAGCCACTCCTGTTTATAATCTAATATAGATTATACATTATAGGGTAGGTATGAGAGGTTGAATCTGGCTGCTTTGAACATAAAAGAAGGTACAATATTTGGGCCAGATATGACCAAATTTAAATGCTTATAGATTAAATCACCTTGGACTCATCCATTTATTATTATTTGTTCAATATGGAGAACAAGGCCGTGCCCATGGTATTCACACCCATTCCAAGACCTTGAGATTGATGCCGTTCACATTCAGTTAAACTGTTACAAATTGATGATTGCAGGGAAATCATATGCATTTGTAAGCCAAAAAGTGCCAGCATCCTGGGAAGAAACAACTGAACCAGCTAAGTTCATTATTTACATTCGATGGATATTTGTCCTCATTTTGTTTGTTGTTAACGTTTCGGCTGATATACCCTCCAGCCTTATTCAGGTGTCTTGGGGAAATTTCGAACCTGGGTTCTCATTCCTAAGGTATTTTTCAATGCTATTGTTATTATTATTATTATTATTACTATTATTATTACTATTACTATTTTTATTATTGTTATTGTTATTGTTCAGGTCACTGCTTGGAATCGTACTCAGAATCTTGGGGTTAGTAGCCTGCGCTCTTAACCACTATGCCATATGCTGACTTAACCACTACACCATATGAAGAAGGCTGGAGGGTATATCAGCCAAAGTGTTGTGTTAACAACAAAAAAGATGAGGACAAATATCCGTTGAATATAAATAATGTAAATAATGTAAATAATTCCTCATCTCTTAAATATAGAACTGCAACTAGGTTCAGATGAATAGTCATTGCACCCCTATTTGCTGTATTATTTTGCTGTTCGTTATCATTTCTCTGCTGTCACTCCTTGCTCCCTCTCCCCACTTCTAATGACATCCACCCCTCATTCTTATTACTGCTCCTCTCCATATTTCGACCTTCCTTACCTCTGGTAACCATTCACTACATTTACCTCCACCTCTATTTGTAACCATCTTTCAAACTTACACCCATTTATTAACCCTTTCATTACTGTATTTATTTTGAGATGTTCTGTATTTCTTTCAATTACTTTAAATATAACAAAGAATTTAGTAAAATAACTTAGTTATCATTAAGCTTGTATCAGGAACATAAATTGTGACTAAGGTTTGGAGGAAGGTTTTAATTGAAACCTTAAGAAAACAAGACATTTGTACAACAGAGCCAGAGCCAGTTTCAGCTGGGTTGGTAACAAAAGGGTTAATGCAGGTTAACCATAGATCCCTTCATACAACATACTACAAAATACATACACAGACACACATATATATTTGTCTATGCATACATACATAAACACACACACACACATATACATACATACATACATACATACATACATACATCCATACATGCATGCATACATACATACATACATACATACATACATACATACATACATACATACATACATACATACATACATACATACATGCATACAAGGTGGTGTTAAAAAATTTGTGGACTAGCTCTGTAGTGCACCAACAGATGGCAGCACACAATGTTGTGCACAGTGAGAGCTAGTAGTGACCAACAGAGTGACTTTGTTGTGTTTATTTCACAGGTTGTGAAATTTGTGTTTTTGTGATCACATGTATGCTGTAGTCTGGCATTATTTGAACTCTAAACAGAATACGACATTAAAAAAAACCCTAAAAATTGTGATGTATGCACTGACCTCAAGGTCCATCATCATCATCATCATCATTATCATTTAATGTTCGTTTTCCATGTTGGCATGGGTTGTACAGTTTGACTGAAAACTGGTAAGCTGGGAAGCTGCAAAAATTCTAATATAGATTAATATTATACTTGACATGAAAGTCAATGTCACTGCAAGATTAACCAGACACAAACTGCAATTTGCAACTCTGCCATGGAATTATTCATAGCAAACTAAGAATTTTCCCCAAACATTCATTAGTATGTGTAGGAAAATAAAGCTGTTTAAAGGACAAATAATTCAGAGATGCATAATTATTTCTTGTTAGGTTATTTTTTTAATGCTGCCTATATTAAATATGTTAATACTAAGTTAACTATGCATACAGTGTCACTGAATTATTTATCTGCTGAGCATTTCTGGTTTCCTAAGCCAACCAATTTATAATTATGTATATTTGCTTGGAGGTGCAGATGTGGCTGTGTGGTTAAGAAGCTTACTTTCTAACCTTTTGGACTCAGGTTCAATCCCATGGGGTAATATCTTGGGCAGGTATTTTTAACTATGACTCCAGATCAGTTTGTGAGTGAATATGGTCAATGGAAACTGTGTAAAAGGCAGCGAGCTGACAGAAACGTTAGCACGCCGGGCAAAACACTTAGTGGTATTTCGTCTGGCGCTACGTTCTGAGTTCAAATTCTGCTGAGGTTGACTTTGCCTTTCATCCTTTTGGAGTCAATTAAATAAGTACCAGTTATGCACTGGGGTCGATATAATTGACTTAATCCATTTGTCTGTCCTTGTTTGTCCCCTCTGTGTGTAGCCCCTTGTTGGCAGTAATGAAATAGGTATTTCATCTGCCATTACGTTCTCAGTTCAAATTCCGCCGAGGTCAACTTTGCCTTTCATCCTTTCGGGGTCGATAAATTTAGTACCAGTTATGCACCGGGGTTGATATAATCGACTTAACCCCTTTGTCTGTCCTTGTTTGTCCCCTCTATGTTTATCGCCTTGTTGGCAATAAAGAAATAGAAAACTGTGTAGAAGCCCATCACAAACACACACACATATATTATATGCATATGTGTGTATGTCTTTGAGTGTATGTGTTTGAGTTTTTCCCCCTTGATAACCAGTATTGGTTTATTTACATCCCTCTAACTTAGTGGTTCAGCAAAAGAGACCATCACAATAAGTACACTACACAGAAATGAAATAAAATAAAATAAACATTCAAAGTTCATATGTTCAACTGAGTCCTTGAAGGCAGTGCTCCAGAATGACCATAGTCCAGTGACAAAAACAAGTAAAAAAAAAAAGAAAAGAAAAGATCTTAAAAGAAAATCTTGTATGGCTGTGTTGTTGAAATATTTGTAAAATAACAGCAACATAGAGAAACAAAGCAGATATAGGCGTAAGCATGGCTGTGTGGTAGGAAACAAGCTTCCTAACCACATGGTTCCAGGTTCAGTCCCATTGTGTGGCACTTTGGGCAAGTTCCTTTCACTAGAGCCTCTGGCTGACCAAAACCTTGTGAGTGGATTTGGTAGACAGAAACTGAAAGAAGCCCATCGTATATATATATATATATATATATATATAAAATGAGCAACTGGATATCATGAAGTTATCTCCAAGCTCCCTTTCCTCATCACATGACCAAGAAAGCTCAGTTGCTTTTTGCCCTTATCTCACAAAGCAGTTTCCTATTTACCACAGCCCAAGTCATCACTTCTTCATTAGACACTTCGTCAGTCCTTGCTACCCTCAATATTCTCCTTAAGAACCACGTTGCTCAATTTTCCAATCAGGCCTTGCTTACCATGTTCTCTTCACCGAGGATCCAGTTGTGTTGACAGCTTGTGTTGGTTGACCACATGCCACATGGTCACAGCAGATGAGGAAGTCTCTCACAAAGATGAAGATTAGCTTCAACTCTGCTTGACAGGTGCCCAGGAGGACTTGGGAATATACCAACAAACGGTGAATGCAGCAACATGAGGCATGCTCTTCACACCTAACTTAACCAAGCACATGGCCTAAAATTTGAGAGATTAAATTAAGTGATTAAATCAACTTCAGTATTTAACTAGTCCCTTTTCTTATCAATGCCAGAGGGATGAAAGGTAAAGTTGACTTTGACAGGGTTTGAACTCAGAATGTAAAGAGCTGGAGGAAATAATGCAAGAAATTTTTTTACGACATTCTAATGATTCTTCCAATCTGCTGCTCCAACTGGTTTCCCACTTAGGAACAAGGCTACCAGTTTTGCGGGGAGGAGGAGGTAAGCTGATAGCATTGACTCCAGTAATTGACTGGTACTTTATTTTATTGACCTTGACAGTGTTTGAACTCAGAATGTAAACATCTAGAACAAATATTGCAAGGCATTTTCTCAGATTTAATGATTCTACCAATCTGCTACTCCAACTGGCTTTTCACTTAGGCACAAAGCTAGCACTTTTGGAGGGGGTAAGTTGATACCATTGACCCCAGTACTTGACTGGTACTTTATTTTATTGACCCTGGCAGGAACTGAACTCAGAATGTAAAGAGTTATGACCAACACTCTAATAATTCTGCTAACTCACTGACATAATTTTTTTGATTTAAGCCCAAAGGAGAAATTTAGAGGGAAGGGGTTTAGTTGATACTATTCGACTCAGTACTTGACGAGTAGTCAATCCTCTATTAACCTGAAATGGATGAAGAGCAAAGTTGAGCTCAACAGAATTTGAACTTAAGCATAAAGAGCCAGAGGAAATATTGCGAGGCACTTTTGTCAGACATTCTACTAACTTTGCCAATCCACCATCCAACATGATACAGTGTATAACAAAGCTATTCTTTAAATTACTAGTACAGTGCATTTTTGTGGTGTAAGTGTTAGTGGATGAGTATTTCACTGACTTTTGTGGCAAACAAAATCTTCAGACAGAATCAATGTAATGCAGTGTGTATTAAGGCTGGCTCTTCTTGTTGTTGTTAAGCAACAAGATGGGTAAGGGTGATTAGGTGATGGTCTGGGGCTTATGGGCGGGAGACCCCAGACCTTGGAAAAAAAAACTTTGGTCGTCTTGTTGTAGTTGAGGGCTCTTCATTGATGCCCAACACCACTGGGAGGTGGCCCTCGAAGTAGCTGGCAATGGAGATCTCCAGGTCCAAATTCTTGAACGGTAGGCTGGCTCTTGGAATTACAGGAGTAGTTCACCCAGCAGAGTTCCACATGAATTTTTTCCAATCAAATTCACCCACAAATCTTGCCTTGGTTTAGGACTGTGATTGAAGATACTTATACAAAGTGTCATGCAGTAGGATAGAACCTGGAACTTCAGAATTGTGAAGCAAACTTCTTAACTATCTGGTCATGCTTGTGATGAATGTTCAAAAAGTTCTGACTTGTAGAAAGAGAGAAGAGGGCGAGGAGGGAGAAATACACATACACAAATGCCCAAACACACACACACACAC
>NC_042997.1:172036036-172053536 GCF_006345805.1 Octopus sinensis
AAAAGCAGCAGAAATATAACAAAAGCTGTTACTCAGAGTTTCACATTCGTTGGACAGTTTTGTTAAAACTGTCTGACGAACAGGAATGTGAAACTCTGAGTAACAGCTTTTGTTATATTCTGCTGCTTTTGAGAGTGTTAGGATTAAATATGTACACGATCAAGTGCCATCGGATAACTGATATTCAACCACACTTTCAAAATTATACAGCTGAATGTGAACATTTATTTATCCTCAGTACCCATATATATATATATATATATATATATATATGAAAATAGTAATGCAATACGAGAGTATTGCTTCCCAGTAAAGGATAGCCCGTGAGGGTAAAATTATACATAAAAGTAAATAAATGGTACAACGAAGCACCGATATCTACTGGAAAATAGCGAACGTAATAAATACGACGCTTATGTATAGCTTCACTGTGTATGTACTAGTAAAGATGCGTGTGTGCAACAAACATGAAAAAAATTGTCTTACCTCTAGGAAAAACATCTGAAAAATGAAAAACCTAGATAATGGATAATGCAGTACTGGTTTCGGATTTTTTAAAATACGCTTGCCAAACGTATACTTGATTTATCCTCATCAGCTGCATAAACCTCGACATTATTTCGTTGTACCATTTATTTACTTTTATGTATATATATATATATATATACCGGAGTAAGCACATAAATGTGAAACAAGGTGGAAAAAAGAGTACTCAAAGACCAGAGGTAGAGTAATATGCTTTATTTAAAAGCAGCATAAATATAACAAAAGCTGTTACTCAGAGTTTCACATTCCCGTTTGTCGGACAGTTTTGTTAACTCTGGTCTTTCAGTACTCTTTTTTCCATCATGTTTCACATTTATGTGCTTACTCCAGTATATATATATATATATATATATATATATATATATGGGTATTGAGGATAAATATGTGTTCACATTCAGCTGTATAATTTTCCAAGTGTGGCTGAATATCGGTTATCCGATGGTGCTTGATCGCATACATATTTAATCCTAACACTCTTAAATTTACATTTCGAAATTCTGCCCTGTAGATGAGAAGTAAGTAAGTAAATAAAATTTTACTTTAATCTTGAAATGCGTATATAGCTAATCTGAGTTGTGTGGATTCGTTATATTTTCCCTTTGCTTACGTAAAAAAGTGTGTTACTCTCTGGGAGATCTTTAAGGTAGTAGAAAAGGCATTTAACTCCTATTCGTAAATTTGGTGCATGGCGAAGCAAATAGCTGACCCCTGATTATAAGTATTATAAGTATTATAAGATTATAAGTATTATAAGATTATAAGTATTTATAATCGAAATCAGAATCGAAATCGATCAATGGAAATTGCGGATGTGCTACCAGTGCCGGTGGCATGTCGAAACTCTGCTTGTGAAGACCCATTGAGGCAAGTGAGGATCAGAATCGAAATCGATCAATGGAAATCGATCAATGGAAATTGCAGATGTGTTACCAGTGCCGGTGGCATGTAAGAGAACTTTCCGTTTCGCGACCGTTGCCAGCACCGCCCCGTTTCGTGTCCGTTGCCAGCCTCGCCTGGCCCTCGTGCCGGTGGCACATAAAAAGCACCATCCGTTCGTGGCCGTTTGCCAGCTCTGTCTGGCACCAGTGCGAGTGGCACGTAAAAAGCACCCACTACACTCACGGAGTGGTTGGCGTTAGGAAGGGCATCCAGCCGTAGAAACACTGCCAGATTTGACTGGGCCTGATGAAGCCTTCTGGCTTCACAGACCCCAGTAGAACCGTCCAACCCATGCTAGCATGGAAAACGGACGCTAAATGATGATGATGATGATGATGATATATAGATATATATACAAATGGAAAATATGACCTACCTATATTATGCAAATAAAAGAATGTGTAGTAAATAAACAAATGAACATATGACATGTTGGGGCAAGCGAAAGCGAAATCGAAATCGAATTGAACCAGCCAGGACCCCTGGTCTGGTGGTACATAAAAAGCACTATCCGACTCGTGGCCGTAGCCAGCGCCGCCTTGACTGGCTTCCATGCCGGTGGCACATAAAATACACCAATCCAACTGTGGCCGTTGCCAGCCTCGCCTGGCACCTGTGCAGGTGGCACGTAAAAAGCACCCACTACACTCACAGAGTGGTTGGCGTTAGGAAGGGCATCCAGCTGTAGAAACATTGCCAGATAAGACTGGAGCCTGGTACAGCCTTCTGGCTTTCCAGATCCCCGGTCGAACCGTCCAACCCATGCTAGCATGGAGAACGGATGTTAAACGATGATGATGATGATGACAGGTGGACAGAAAATATAGATCACCAATTCTCCATCAGTTGGATCAAATGCAATTTCAGCCATTATTGATAATCTTGCTTCCAATCTAGGGGCACTTGTCAAGAATGGGACCTAAGCAGTTATGTCTAGGTCCATTTCTTGCTGGTGCCTCCAGAGTGGCTGATAACTGATGAAGAATTGGTTACCTATATTTTGTCCGTCTGTGTATTTTGTATGTGTTCACTTGTTTATTTATTATACGTATTTTTTTTATTTGTATAATATAAACCTGAATATATTACATTATTTATATTATTTACATTATTTACATTCGACAGATATTTGTCCTCATCTTGTTTGTTGATAATACAATGTTTTGGCTGATATACCCTCCAGTCGCCTTCAGGTGTCTTAGGTTCTCATTCCTAAGGTATTTTTGTTATTGTTATTATTATTATTACTACTATTGAACTCGGAATCTTGGGGTTAGTAGTAGCCCGTGCTCTTAACCACTATGCCATATGCCCATGGACAATTGTAGAGAGAATTTTAGGGCTTATTAATCTAATATTTTCTTATCCTTCCTTAATACCGATTCCCGTATGCTGCTCATATCTGCATTCGGTGTGCTTAGGTGGTTGTTGTGTCCTAGCAGATGTGCTGCTTCTTTTAGCTTTCGTATTTTCCAGTGGTGTTCTCTGTCTATTATTTTAACTTCATCCCACAGGGGGAGGTGGTCTCTATTTTTCCATACATGATCAACTATACCTGATTTATCAATATCTCTCCGTGTCAAAGCTTTGCGATGTTCCTCTACCCTTATTTTGAGGGATCAGCATGTTTCGCCTTTGTATAACCTACAACAACTGCATGGGATGGAGTACACACAGTCTTTGGTCATATTCTCTTCTGTTGGTAGTTTTACTCGAAGGAGATATTTGCGAAGTGTTGTATTACTAAATACATAACTTCTTTTGAAATGCAACTACATATATAAACAAACGTTTTTGTTTTTGGACCTGTCAAATGTGTATCATGTCAAACAGACAAGAAAGTAATATTTTGAACATAATATAGCCATGAAAATTGCAGAAAGATGGGTATTTTACTATTATATGATGGAAAAAGCTGTCAACAGACATCCACAGGATATGAACCCACACCTCCCAGATACCAGCTGTTGGTGTGTTTACATTATATTTTCTCATATATAGTTTTTCACGTATCTTCTTTTTGTTTTTATTTAGATTTCTTTGTCTCCATTTTTACCAAACTTTATATCATGGTGAAAAAATATAATACTGCTTAACATCTATGACTTACAAACAGCTTAGTAGCTTAGTAGTGGTGACTTGCTAAATAAAGGCAGATAAATTAGGCCTAATTATATATGTGTGGGTGTGTACATATAAGTGTATAATCAGTAAATATATGTGTTCATATACATATTATATATATATATATATATATATATATATATATATTATATATATATATATATATAATATATATATATATGTATGTATGTATGTATATATGTATGTATGTATGTATGTATGTATGTATGCATGCATGTGGATGTGTGTATATATGTGTATGTATGCATGTATGTATATATATGTATATATATATTTATATATTGATATATGCCTATGTTTATATGTACATAATTATGCTTTGCATGAAAATGTTAGCTCCTTTATATCGTTCACAATTGCAAGTAAAGCTAATTCTGTTAATTTGGTACAGCAACCATAATTGACATTAAATATCTTTTGATTTCATTTTTTATTTTTATTATTGAACATAGGCTTAACCAATATTTATTAGTTAACAACCGACGGCAACCCACAAAATAGAGTTATATAAACTAGGCTATAAATAAAGATATATAATTGGGCCCAAGGACAGCCAGGATACAGAATAAACATGGCACAAACTTAAATAGTTTGGAAATTCTTACAAATATTTTGTATTCAGTACAACTTATGAAAGTTAACCATTTTGACTGAACCAATGTCAGCACAGAAAATATATAGAATAATGTATGAATATATGAGTGTAGATGCATATATATATATATGGATATATATCTATGGATATATATATAGAGAGAGATTCAGATGAATATGGTAGTTAATTTGAGACACCAAACCAGAATTTAGTATGCTATAATCCATACAATTTCAAAGTAAGGTGATTAAACTCAAAATGAGCAACAAGGCTATCCAGGGGTAATGCAGTAATTAATGTAATGATTGCATTGTTCAATTAAATGGAGTTGCATGAAATGATCGTACTGCATTACCGCTGGATATCCTTATTGCTTATTTGGATTTTATATATATACTAGCAGTATCGCCCGGCGTTGCTCGGGTTTGTTTCGACCCACTGGAATTGTAATTTTGAAAAGTAAAAATTTTGTGAACATTTTTCTGGTCGAAATACACCGAAAAGTGGCGACACAGCACTGAAAAAATCGTAAAAAATAGGGATTTTCATAGAAAAAAGCATCTTTTTGATGTAAATAATGTTTGGTGTTAACATGGTCCGATTTGAATTTTATGTTCTACGGAAGGAAGAGCAACCCTTCTTCTACCATACTCTCAATTTTGGTCAACTTGCGCCACAGGGTCTCGGAGGAGATAGTGTTAGTTGAAGGTTACCATTCTAGGTGCCTGAGTAACAACCTCGCGGATTTACAGATAAATGAATTAATTACTATTTTACAGAATAAAATTAAATAATTCTTGAAAATTAATTAATATTAATATTTTTTGAACAAAGTAAATAATTTTTAAAACTTAAATAATAATTTTTTTTACACAAACGCGAACGGGGAAAAGGGGGTGGCGAATTCGATTTACATACCTAAATTTTTTTCTTTTTCATGACATTGTAGCAAAATAGTAGTGAATTATATAAATACCAGCAGTACATTTTTTTTTCTGGGGTATTTTTTTTCAACCTCGTCACATATTTGCCCCTTTCAATTTAAACCAAGTCTTAATTAAACAATTACGGCAGCTTAGCAATGGTTTCAATACAGGCGTGACATGTGTATCTCAATTGTTCAAAACCCTTCGAATTTTTTCGCACGTGATGATATCATAGTGAAAACTTTTAATTACGCGCGCTTAGAAGTACGCTCGCAAATTAATACTACCAAAATTTTGAAGTTCGCGCTCCGCTTGTGTGTGTGTATCTGCGTGCTTTAGGTGTACGTAGGTATGTGTTTTTGTGTGTGTGTTTCACTGAAGCCATACATACATATATACATACATAACCTCTCTCTCTCTTTTCTCTCTCAGTCACTCACTACAAAAAGTGAATAAAAAAAGTTCAGTTATTTCTGTCTTTCACTCTGTCTGTCTCTCTACACACACTAACAAAAGCACTTCACTTACACACCACACTTTCTGTGTCGCACAACCCATCAAACACACACACACACACACATGTACATCAATGCTTTCGGAGTGAAATGTTAAAATATTGAGTTTTCTCGAATTTTGTCTTAATTGGGGGTGAAATTGAAAGAAATATATTATGGCATGACCGAATGGAGTACTTTGAAAAATCTTAGGTAAACTCTAATTGAAGAAATTGTGTGAGGAGTAAATCGTTATGTATTTATTTGTTTCTGTTTGCTGTGTTTTTTTATTTTTTGAGTAGTGGTTTAAATACTTTCAGTTTAGTCTTCCTCAAATCACCCTGTCGCTATTTACTTTCATTTTATTCGTTGCACACTGTGTGTGTGCGTGTGTGTGTGGTGTAAACCACATTAAGAAAAGCATTTGACATACACACCAGAATGTGAGTTTTCTGTAAATTTTGCTTAATTGGAGTTTAAATTTTAAAAACTGGACCTGGCATGACCCGATGCATTCTACTCTTAAAAATGCTAGGTAAATTGTAATTGAAGAAATCCTATATTGTAGATTTCTATAAGTTTCAAAGGGAGGCAGATAAAATCTGCCTTTTATAATAAGAGATATAGATAGATAGAGAGAGAGAGAGAGAGAGAGGGAGAGAGAGAGAGGGAGAGAGAGAGATTACACATACACTATACACACACACATGTATATATACCTTTTCTGACCACAATAGTCTGACAAACAGTAACATGAAACTCTGAGTAACAGTTTGTGAAGATTTCTTCAGCTTTAATAAAAAGCATATTACTCTACCTTCAGTATTCGAGTACTGTTTTTTTTCCCACCGTGTTCTGCATTTATGTGCTTACTTGTGGATGTGTGTGTGTGTGTGTGTGTGTGCGTGTACACATTCTACTATAAGTAATTTGAGGCAGTGTCCCAGTATGGCCACAATCTAATGACTGAAACAAGTGTGTGTGTGTGTGTGTGTGTGTGTGTGTGTGTGTGTGTGCGATAAGAAATTTTCCTCAATGAGCTTTGACCAGCATAGGCAAATGGCCATACACACACATTAGGTTTAGAAAGGATCTTATAGTCTCAAAGTCTCAATAAAAATTTTAAAAACTTGAAATTAGTTGATTTCCTGGATATGCCATTAAACCTAGACTAAGGTACCTATAAACCTTTTCAAAAACCAAATAGAGGCTGACATATTAATACAGCTTCCTGTCATCTATCTTTAGTTTTCAGGAACTCGGTTAATGGGGTTATAGAAGATTCTCCAACCTATCTTTGAATTTGATCTTTGACACCATAGTACCATGCTACAATAAAGTCCTGGCTGCCATGGGCTTCAAGGATAGGATTATTTACATGCACAACTCTAACTCACCAAGTGAAAATGCCATTGTAAGCTTATATGTGTTACACCCTCATTTTCCCTTTATGTAAAACTTGTATGTGTAATGTTACAGTTTTTACAAGGCATGTATGGACATTGAGAGAAAGTGCTGTGTATAATAATATCAAGTTGGGGGATAGTAGAAAAGTGCAAGCCTTACTTGTTGGAGCTGCAGTCTTTGCTTACTGAGAAAAGAATCATATTGAAGAATCCTTTCACCCAGGTGCCTACCTATACTTTAAGAGTGAGGTTTTTTGCTCCAGCCTTCATGAGTGCAAATATACCTTAGCAAACTAAACAACTGCAATGTAAATATAAACGTTAGATCTCAGTAGGTTTCAGAGGAGTAGGGAAGTCAACTCCAGTACTTGACTGACACTTTATTTTATTGACCCCCAAAAGAACGAAAACCAAAGTCAACCTTAGAGGAATTTGAACTCAGAACATGAAGAGGTAAATTGTATCCAACATGTAAAAAATTTCACTAACTTGCAACATTGTGCTATTTTATATATTAAAATAATGCTATATAAAAGTTCCCTGTACAATGATTTTGTAGTTTATGGATAAAAGTGTAGACACACACTCACATGGTTAATTTATGTTTACTTATACAGACATACAGAGACAGCAGACACATGAGACAATGTTGTCCAATGTTATAATTAAAGGTATTCTAACCATGACATCCTGCATTTTTCTTTACATGAGTAATGTATACTGGCCAATGTATCCTTCTCAACACTTTCTCACCACCCCACACTGCTCTCTTTAAACCTTTATATTTGTAATGTTGTTAAAAATATGCATTTGCTATTTTGCTCTAGAGAAGGAACATCTAACCTTCTTTTAACAATTTCATCAGGACTCTGTTGCAGGATACATACCGATGACATTATGCACATATAAAATATGAACATGGTTATTATGTAAATGATGGTTATCTTGAAACAGCTGTCGGGATATAACTTCACATAACTCTTCAGTTCTTTTATTCTCTTTTATTCTGTAGTCTGTATTTTTTTGCTCCAAGTAAATATACCTCTCAAGCCTACCTGTGTTTATCTACCTTACTACCTTTATATATATTAAAATTATAATGAAAATTATATATGAAAAGATAAATAGACATTAATTTTTGTTAGTTTATTTGTCTATTTATCTTTTCCTCTTGTGCTGTATGAATACATGATGCAGTTTTAGAGTCAAGTTTTGACTGCTATTTCGAGCATGGTAGTACCTCTTAGATACCCTTAATTATAATTTTTATAATAATTATTACCTATAAGGTTTTCTTTCCCATGCTGGTCACTTGATATTATTGTTATTTTAAATAAGTCTTATGCTTATTTATATAAAAATTTATACCTTTATGTATATCATCTTTTATATAAATGTGGGTGTGTGTAATGATGCTGATGATGAGACCTACCCATAGGCTTAAACTCTGAAATGACCAAAATTAGCTATTATACTCTATGTTCACATTGAATTATTTTTCTCAGGAATGTTACCCAACAAATGTGAATGTGTGTGTGCGTGTGTGTGTATTTATATATACATATATGTGCATACATAAACAAATATACACACAAACATAATTCTTATGTATACATATGCACACACACACATATATATATAATACACACATATAATACACAAACAAACAATTATATATATATATATATATATATATATATATATATATATATATGTGTGTGTGTAATACACTTCCTCTTTTGTTATATGTATGTGTGTATATATATATATAGTTTATATATATATATACAGAGAGAGAGAGAGAGAGAAAGATTTATATATATATATATATACATATATGTACATACATACATATACCTGCATTTATATACATAGAAATTTATATGAAAGCTATGAATTAAAATAGCTTTTCCAATATTAATTCACATGAAAATGTTGAAAATTTCAAGGTATCAAGGATTTATTTATTTGTTTGTTTGCTTACTTATTTTATTCATTTTTAAATGCGATAAAAATAAACATCCTTGTGCATGGCACTTAGTGGGACTTTGATGTCAAGTCATAGAATATGGTAATAGAATTTTACTTCAATTCATATCTTGAATAAAGATTTCCTAAATGCATAGATATAAATATGGTATACAAGGCATACCCATCTTAGCCAAGTGTTGCTTCCCGAAAAATCACCTTCAAGTTCAATTTACTGTTATTTTACAAATAAAATTTAGGAAAAAGGAAAAAGCGTGAAAGAAGTACCCTCAGTGGTATCTTCTGAAAAGCATATTTTAAGGAGAATTGTTAAGATTTCATTTTAATTGTTGTTTTGTCATGTTTTATAAAATGGGAAAATAATAAAATAATACATGTTCTTTCTCATAATTTAACATATATGGTGTCTCTAAGCTCTGCTCCTACTATGTAGAAGATAAGCAAAATCTAGTATTTTAAAATGTAAAATAAAACAGATTAAAGCTTTTCTTTTTTTTTTTTGTTTCCATTTTCATATTCATTTTATTTCCAATGAATGGTGAACATCAACTGAAATTCTTTCATGTAAATTCTAAATAAATTCTCTTGAATTCTTGACTTGGAACTGGATTGAATATCAATAACTTTATAGCATCATCATCATCATCATCATCATCATCATCATCATCCTCATCACCACCACCACCACCACCACCACATTTATTTTACCATTCTCACATGGGTTGGACTGAATTTACTGAGGCAGATTTTCTACTGTTAGTTGCTCTTCCTGTCACCAACAGTGCTATGTTTTTTCATCCACCACCATCACTTAGTCAAACATATTTTCGTCCACATCTTTTGGTCCGTCATCTTTTTGTCCAATGATTTTTAAAGTCTACTTTTAAATAAGCTCTTTAGAAAACAAGGTGTAATATCTCTAATGATATATTCACAGAACTATAATGAGCCTCATTATAGGATTCATCATCATCATCATCATCATCATTTAGCGTCCGTTTTCCATGCTAGCATGGGTTGGACGGTTCAACTGGGGTCTGGGGAGCCCGAGGCTGCACCAGGCCAGTCAGATCTGGCAGTGTTTCTACAGCTGGATGCCCTTCCTAACGCCAACCACTCCGAGAGTGTAGTGGGTGATTTATGTGCCACGACACAGGTGCCAGACGAGGCTGGCGAACGGCCACGCTCGGATGGTGTTTTTTGTGCCACCGACACAGGTGCCAGACGAGGCTGGCAGACGGCCACGCTCGGATGGTGTTTTTTGTGCCACCGACACAGGTGCCAGATGAGGCTGGCGGACGGCCACGATCGGATGGTGTTTGTTACGTCCCCAAGCACGGAGGCCAGTCTATGCGGTACTGGCTACGGCCACGTTCGGATGATTTTGTTGTGTGCCACCGGCACTGGTACCACAAAGATACAAATTCCATTGATGTTCATCTATTTTGATTTGTTTTGATTTGATTTTCACTTGCCTCAACAGGTCTTCACAAGTGTCACAAGAAGAAGGTATGCACAGGTGGACTGACTACGTCCCAGGTAGGGGCCACGGGTTATGGCCTGACTAGTCTTGCCGGTCTTCGGATGGGTTTTTATGTGCCACCGACACAGGTGCCAGATGAGGCTGGCGAACGGCACGATCGGATGGTGTTTGTTACGTGCCCACAGCACGGAGGCCAGTCGATGCGGTACTGCCTACGGCCACGTTCGGATGGTTTTCTTTGTGCCACCGGCACTGGTACCACAAAGATACAAATTCCATTGATGTTCATCCATTTTGATTTGATTTGATTTGATTTTCACTTGCCTCAACAGGTCTTCACAGGTCTTCACAAGTGTCACAGGAAGGAAGGAAGGTATGCACAGGGGACTGACTACGTCCCAAGTAGGGGCCACGGGTTATGGCCTGACTAGTCTTGCAGGGTCTACGGTTGGTGTTTTTATGTGCCACCGACACAGGTGCCAGATGAGGCTGGCGAACGGCCACGATCGGATGGTGTTTGTTATGTGCCCACGTCACAGAGGCCAGTCGATGCGGTACTGGCTACGGCCACGTTCAGATGGTTTTCTTGTGTGCCAACGGTACTGGTACCACAAAGATACAAATTCCATTGATGTTCATCTATTTTGATTTGGTTTGATTTGATTTGATTTGATTTTCACTTGCCTCAAAAGGTCTACACAAGTGTCACACACTTGCCTCAACAGGTCTTCACAAGTGTCATAAGTAGGTGTCACACACTTGCCTCAACAGGTCTTCACAAGTGTCATAAGTAGGAAGGTATGCATAGGTGGACTGACTACGTCGCCGGGTCTTCGGATGGTGTTTTTATGTGCCACCGACACAGGTGCCAGATGAGGCTGGCGAACGGCCACGATCAGATGGTGTTTGTTGTGCCACAGCACGGAGGCCAGTCGATGCGGTACTGGCTACGGCCACGTTCGGATGTTTTCTTGTGTGCCACAGTACTGGAACCACAAAGATACAATTCCATTGATGTTCATCTATTTTGATTTGGATTGATTTGATTTTCACTTGCCTCAACAGGTCTTCACAAGTGTCACACACTTGCCTCAACAGGTCTCCACAAGTGTCACACACTTGCCTCTGCCTCAACAGGTCTTCACAAGTGTCACACACTTGCCTCAACAGGTCTTCACAAGTGTCATAAGAGGGAAGGTATGCACAGGTGGACTGACTACGTCGCGGGTCTTCGGATGTGTCTTTATGTGCCACCGACACAGGTGCCAGATGAGGCTGGCGAACGGCCACGATCGGATGGTGTTTGTTGTGCCCACAGCACGGAGGCCAGTCGATGCGGTACTGGCTACGGCCACGTTTGGGTGGTTTTCTTGTGTGCCACCGGCACTGGTACCACAAAGAATACAATTCCACTGATGTTCATCTATTTTGATTTGTTTGATTGATTTTCACTTGCCTCACCAGGTCTTCATAAGTGTCACAAGAAGGAAGGTATGCACAGGAGGACTGACTATGTCCCAGGTAGGGGCCACGGGTTATGGCCTGACTAGTCTTGCCGGGTCTTCTCACGCGCAGCATACTTCCATAGGTCTCGGTCTCTAGACATTTCCTTAGTGAGACCTAAAGTTCGAAGGTCGTGCTTCACCACCTCATCCCAGGTTTTCCTGGGTCTACCTCTTCCACAGGTTCCCTCAACTGCTAGGGTGTAGCACTTTTGCACACAACTATCTTCAGCCATTCTCATCACATGACCATACCAGCGCAAACGTCTCTCTTGCACACCACAACTGACGCTTCTTAGGTTCAACTTTTCTCTCAAGGAACTTACACTCTGACGATTATGAACACTGACATTACACATCCATCGGAGCATACTGGCTTCATTTCTTGCGAGCTTACGCATATCCTCAGCAGTCACGGCCCATGTTTCACTACCATGTAGCATGGCTGTACGTACACATGCATCATACAGTCTGCCTTTTACTCTGAGCGAGAGGCCTTTTGTCACCAGCAGGGGTAAGAGCTCTCTAAACTTTGCCCAGGCTACTCTTACTCTAGCAGTTACACTTTCAGCACACCCGCCCCCGCTACTGACTTGGTCTCCTAGGTAGCGGAAGCTATCAACTACTTCTAGTTTGTCTCCCTGGAACGTGGCAGAAGTTGGTCTCTGCACATTTCCAGTGTTTATTGCTCCTGAGCATTTGCCACAGACAAAAACTATTTTCCTAGTTAGCCTTCCTTTGACATTGCTGCACCTCTTATGTGTCCATAGCTTACACTTGGTGCATCTTATAGAGTTCTACCTACACCTCTTTTACAGATCGAGCAGGGCCATCTACCTGAAGGCGTAGTGATTGATCTACCTTCCTACTTATCAGGACTTTGGTTTTGGCTAGGTTGATTCTAAGGCCCTTCGATTCTAATCCTTGTTTCCACACCTGAAACTTCTCCTCCAGTTCTGATAGTGACTCAGCAATTAGAGCAAGGTCATCAGCATAGAGGAGCTCCCAGGGGCAACCTGTCTTGAATTCCTCCGTTATTGCCTGGAGGACTATGATAAATAGGAGGGGACTGAGGACTGAACCTTGGTGGACCCCAACCTCTACCCGGAATTCTTCACTGTACTCGTTGCCAACCCTCACCTTACTAGCAGCGTCTCTGTACATGGCTTGCACAGCTCTCACCAACCATTCTTCTATCCCTAGTTTCCTCATTGACCACCAGATAAGGGATCGGGGGACCCTGTCAAAGGCTTTCTCCAAGTCAACAAAAGCCAGGTACAAGGCTTATCTTTGGCTAGGTATTTCTCCTGCAGCTGTCTTACCAGGAATATAGCATCAGTAGTACTTTTCCCTGGCACGAACCCAAACTGCATATCATCTAAGCTAACTCTCTCTCTAATTATTTGGGCTATAACCCTCTCCGTAACCTTCATTACCTGATCCAGCAGCTTGATGCCCCTGTAGTTATTTGTCTCTAGGGCGTCGCCTTTACTTTGTAGCAGTTGACTATTATGCTGCTACACCAGTCATTGGTATGACCCCCTCGTGTATCACCTGGTTAACTATACGGGTGACTAAGCTATAGCCGACACCACCAGATATTTTGAGCATCTCTGCAGTAATTCCTGATGGGCCTGGGGCTTTCCTGTTTTCATGCTTCTAATTGCCTTATCTACTAAGGAACTGTTAACTCGGATTGCTGGTCCCTCTGTTGGGTCGACATTCGGCAGACTCTCTTTATCCCATTCATTTTCTTCATTCAGCAACCTATCATAGTGGCGTCTCCAAGCCTCTCTCTTTGCATCCTCATTAAGCGCAAGTGAACCGTCATCCTTGCGAACACATTTCTCTCCTACCACGTCACGATTCTCTCTCACACACTGTCTTGCAACACGAAATACCTCAAGTCTTTCATCCTCACGACGCAGGACATTGGCAAATTTTTCCTTATCTGCCTCCCCTCTGGCTAGATAGACCTGTCTCCTGGCTTCCCTTCTGGCAGACTGATACACTTCCCTGCTACCACCGTTCTTCCAGGCCTTCCAAGCCTGTTTCTTTTGTCTAATAGCCCTGTCAACAATATTGTTCCACCACCACGTTATTTTTGGTCTTAAGGGGACTTTGCACCAGCCACAGATCTGGTCAGCGGCTTTTAGCAGGTTGTCCTCAGAAGCGTCCAGTTGTCTTCTACCCCATGCGTAGCTATACTCCCTTCCATTTCGTCTAAGGCTTCAAATAACATATCTCTAAATCTCTGTCCATTCACAGGGTCTTTAAGCTTCCAGACCCTTCTTCTCCATGTTGGTCGTCTTCTAGTCGCCCTCTTAGTCCTGATCCTAAAGTCACTAACTACCAGTCTATGTTGTGGGGTGCATTCTTCACCTGGGAAGGTTTTGGCATTTATAAGCAGCCATCTTTCCCTTTTTCTGGCAAGGATGTAGTCGATTTGGCTAGTATGCCGGCCCGATCGGTAGGTGACCAGGTGGCTTGTCGGTTTCCTGAAGTTAGTGTTGCAAATCATAAGACTATTCGCATCGCAGAACTCCAGCAGCCTGGTTCCCTCCTCGTTGCGGGAACCATAACCATAGCCTCCATGCACGCCATGGAAGCCCCCAGCACATCGTCCAACATGCCCATTATTCTTTTTCCTTCTCTGTTAACAGTTTTACTTTCTCTTTTACCTTCTCTTTCTTAAGTATGGTGCTGTGTATAGAGAGTGCTGCAAATTTAGTGTACATATCTTTAATTTACCCATTCCGAAATGACAAAGGTTATAATATTGACCAAAAACAAAAGAAAAGCAATACAAAACTAGGAAAAGAATACTAGAGATGTGAGAAAAGAAGGCTGTGTTCAGTATGAATTCACATAGTAATGGAAAACAATGAGCCGAAAATTATTTATTTTTCTAGTGAGCACCTTCATCCAGCTGATGTAGATTCATTAAATGCTAGAAATGCAGTTTCAGAAATAAAGCATGAAGCAGTGGAAAATATAGAAGCAAGTTTGCATAGCATAATAGCAGCTAATTTTACTCAGCTAACAGAAAATACTTGCTCTCAGCTTCCTCATTTGCCTGTACTTTCAAGGACTATTCAAAGGTGCTGACAAAAATATGGTGGATTTCCTGCTAATCCAGGGACTAGAACTGGTTTTGAAATACCTGAAGAATATTTTAAACTTGATGATGGCAAACAGTTTCTGAGATACGATTCAGGTACCAAGGATCAACAATGCATACTAGAATTTGCATCAGAAAGTGCTCTTCAGGATATAGCATCATATCCTCATTGGGCATGTGATGGAACATTCAAAATTGTCCCAGAACAGTGGTTTCAGCTGTTTAGCATTCATGTACAAGTTAAAATTAGCAGTTTTCCACGGGTCCTTGTATTACTACTGGATAAAACAAAGCAGACATATGAAATATTTCTTAAGCAACTGAAAATTATGCAATCTAATGCATATCCATTTGATCTCATGACAGATTTGAAGTTGCAATTCACAAGGCATTTCATTTATTATTCTATAATTCATCTATTGTGGCATGTTTGTTTCATTTGAGCCAATTGGTATTTCAAAACATTAAAAATTTAGGCCTCAAAGAAAAATACAATAAAGACTCTAAATATTGTCTTAAATTTTGATGTTCTTCAGTATTAGTCTTCCTACCCATTGAAGATGTCGAAGAGGCCTATAAAGAATTAATAGATGATGAAGAAATACCTGCTGAATTCCTCATTTACTTCAACTTGACTTACATAGGTGTTGTGAGAGGATGTGGTGCTAGACAAAGAAGGGAACCTAGATTTCCAGTAGCTGTATGGAATGTTAATCAGCATTATTCTTCAAGATCTTCCCAGAGCAAATAATGCTGCAGAGGGGTTTCATTCTTTTCTACTTTAGGCACAAGGCCCAAAATTCTAGGAGAGTTGGGGCCAGTTGATTAGATTGACCCTTGTATGCAATTGGTACTCAATTTATCAACTCAGAAAGGATGAAAGGCAAAGTCGACTTCAGCAGGATTTGAACTCAGAACATTAAGACAGATGAAATACTGCTAAGCATTTTGTTCAGCATGCTAACAATTCTGTGGTAAAGCATTCAGCAGGTGGAACACATTTGAATATTTGGAAATTAATCAAAACTCTGAAGGAAGAGGAAGGGTTCGTTCAAAGTAAAATGTCTCAAATTCTTTGAGGAGATCTGTCAAATTCATGTACACAATATTGAAGAATAACTGAACGCCTCAAAAGATTGATCATTGAATATGGGTCAAGAAAAATTGATTTTTTTGAAGAGTGTGGCATTTAATTTGCATCAATTTTAAGAGACCATAATAAATCATTTGTTATATCTTATTACTTTATTAAAATGACATTTTTTAAATACATAGAAGTAGCAGAGAGAGTCATAGCCTAACTAATCAGGGAGGGAGTTAGTCTCGATAAGATGCAGTTTGGCTTTGTGCCAGGTATAAGCACCACTGATGCTATATTTCTGGTAAGACAACTGCAGGAGAAATACCTAGCCAAAGATAAACCTCTGTACTTGGTTTTTGTTGACTTGGAGAAAGCTTTTGAAAAAGTCTCCCCAATCCATTATCTGGTGTTCAATGCAGAAACTAGGATTAGACGAATGGTTGGTGAAAGCTGTACAAGCCTTGTACAGGGACGCTACAAATAAAGTGAGGGTGGGCAACAAGTACAGTGAAGAATTCAGGGTACAAGTAGGGGTTCACCAAGGATCGGTCTTCTGCCCCTTCTTGTTCATCATAGTCCTCCAGACAATAAGGGAGGAATTCAAGACAGGCTGTCCCTAACAGCACCTCTATGCTGATGACCTTGCTCTTATGGCTGAATCACTACCCGAGCTAGTGAAGAATTTCCAGGTATGGAAACAATGTTTAAAATCAAAGAGCCTTAGAGTTAACCTAGCTAAAACTAGAGTCATAGTAAGTAGGAAGGCAGACAAATCACAAATCCCCTCAGGTAGGTGTAGATACAAACTCCATAAGATGCACCCAGTGTAAGCTTTGGACACACAAAAGGTGCAACATCAGAGGAAGGTTAACAGGGAAACTAACTTTTGTATGTGAAAGGGGCACAGGCATAATAAATGCTGAACATATGCAGAAAATAGACTCCATCAACTGCCAGTGGGGCAAGCTAGAGGTAGTAGATAGGTTCTGGTATCTAGGTGGCCAGGTTAGTAGTGAAGGTGGTTGTTCTGAGAGCATAGCTGTGAGAATAAGATTAGGCTGAGCAAAGTTCAGAGAGTGCCAACTGCTACTGGCAACAAAGGGCCTCTCTCTCAGAGTGAAAGGTAGATTGTTTGATGCCTGTGTGTGAACAGCTATGTGCATGGCAGTGAAACATTGGCTATAACAACCAAGGACATGCATAGGCTTGAGAGAAATGAAGCCAGCATGCTTTGCTGGATGTGCAATGTCAGTGTACATGTTCGAGAGAGAGT
>NC_042997.1:172058536-172073536 GCF_006345805.1 Octopus sinensis
AAACGAACCTGACGCGAGGCGCTGTCAGACAATAATGTGATAATTAAAAATATATGCATACATACAAACATATATGTACGTACCTACATAAATAAATATACGTGAAGGGCATCCAGCCGTAGAAACTCTGCCAGATCAGACTGGAGCCTGGAGCAGCCCCTGGCTTCCCAGACCCCGGTTGAACCGTCCAACCCGTGCTAGCGTGGAAAACGGATGTTAAACGATGATGATGATGATGATGAAGTACAGAATGCCACAACAAGACGTAGAAACGGGAAAAACAAAAATTTAATGACAAGTACAGGACAGGCTACACAAGGAAAAATCCAAAAATTTTTTACAACAAGAAAACAAGTACAGGACAAGCTACACAAGGAAAAATCCATCGTCATCAGCTGTCGCTAGTTAACTCAGGCATGTTTCGAAGGCAAGACAGGACACTCGTTAACTAGGCCTTCCTGCGAGAAAAGGCCTTTTACGTCTGTTTGGTTTTTCTCATTTGTCCTCTTGTTTGTTTGATTTCCCGTATTGTATTCCCCTTTTTATTTCTCGTCTTGTATTGTTTTGTACATGTATTTTTATCTTGTATTTTATTGTATAGTTTTATTGTTACATCCTGTTTGTGTTCTTACCCGTTTACCCTTACCCCCTGCTTGGAATTTTATTTTATTCTCTCGCAGGAAGGCCTAGTTAATGAGTGTCCTGTCTTGCTTCGAAACACACGCCTGAGTTAACTAGCGACAGCTGATGACAGTGGATTTTTCCTTGTGTAGCTTGTCTGTACTTGTTTTCTTGTAAAAAATTTTTGGATTTTTCCTTGTGTAGCCTGTCCTGTACTTGTTAAATTTTTGTTTTTCCCGTTTCTACGCCTTGTTGTGGCGTCCTGTACTTACGTATATTTATTTATATATGCATGTATATATAAATGTAGATGTGGGTACGTACATATATGTTTGTATGTATGCATATATTTTTAATTATCACATTATTGTCTGACAGCGCCCCGTGTCAGGTTCATTTTGATTTGTCGGTTCGTTCCACTTCTTGTCTCCATTCAATTTATATATATATATATATATATACACACTCACACACACACACACATATATATATAGGTATGTATGTCTGTATGCATCTGTCTTTATGTTTGTGTTTGTCCCCCACCATCACTTGACAATCGGGTTTGGTGTGTTTACATTCCTCTAACTTAGCAGTTCAGCTAAAGAGACCGATAGGATAAGTACTCTATATACATATATATATGTATATATGTGTGTGTATGTATATGTATGTATATATATATATATATATATATATATATATATATATTAGAAAAAATGAGGTAATCAGATCAGATGGTTCATATTTGTAGATATTTATTTATATATTACATTTTTTACATATATATCATATCATATCATTCGGATTAGCGCTTTCTCCCATTCTAGTGGGCTTTTCAAATCAAATCAGTTGTGGGGAGTTTGAACATTTTATAGTTTCGTAGTAGTGGGTGAGGAGGAAGTGAGACAGAGAAAACATGTGTGTATGTGTGTGTGTGTGTGTATATGTGTGTGTGCATGTGTGTGTGTGTGTGCGCGTTTATATCTGAGACTGAAGAAGTGTTATTTCCATTGGTCTGCTGGACCTCCTGTGGTTTTATAAGAACTTTGGCAGTCCATTTTGATGTCACTGAGTGTGTGTTGTGCATAGGTTGGCCTGGCAAATGTCATTTGTGGTCACACTTTCTATGATCATTCTGTGGAGGTGTGTGTGTGTGTGTCTCTGTGTGTCCGTGTGTGTTTTTGTGTGCGTGCGTGTGTGTGTGTGTGTGTGTGTGTGTGTGTGTGTGTGTGTCTGTGTGTTTGGAGAAGGGGAGAGAGACAAAAAGAGAAAAGGGAAAATAAAAATAATAATAATAAAAATAAAAAAATAAAAAATTTAGAAATATAAAAATTAAAAATAAAAAAATAAAAAATTAAAAATATAAAGAATAAATAAAAATATAAAAAATAAAAAATAAAAAAATAAAAATAAAAATAAAAATAAGGGAAGAAGTGGAGAAGAAAAAATAATTTTGTGTGTTGATATTTATACCAACACATATATATACACACACACAGACTTATACATAAAATATTTAAAAAAACCTTTTTATCGGTTCAAAATGAACAACCAAATTATACCATCTTGAAAATTGTATATCATAGGAAAGTTAAAATTAAAGTGACAATTAAAAGGTAAAGATGGAAGTGAATTATAAAGATAATAATATAATATGATGTATATAACAGGCATACACACATCTACACACACACAGATTGTCCTTCAATGTATGTTGAGTAAAGTTTCAGCCATTTAATTTGGGGGAGAACTTAGCTATGAAATGTTTTTCCATATTCCTCCTGAAGGGGGTGTCGTTCTTCGGACACTTGTAGAAGGGAAATATCTTAAATTTTCCTTCTCCACATGTAGCTAGTGTGTGCTTAGTGGTATTTTGCGTAGTTCTTCCTGCCGAATATGTTGTCGGTGGATCCTGGCTCGCTGGCACAAAGAATTACCAGTTTCACCTACGTAATTCTCCTTGCACGTGGGGCAGGTTATGCAGTATATGACGTTCTGCATCTTGCAGTTCATATCTGCATTTACTTTGAATATGACACCATTTTTAAATCTTATCTCTCTGTTGTTCTCTATGTATTTGTAGGTGGGGTTGCTGCAGGTCCCACATCTACCATCTCCGCACTCTTTTGCAAAGAATTCCGTTTTAGTTTCTGAAGAGAATTTCGCTCTTGTTAGGTGTTTTTTTAGGTTTTTGTCCTGTCGTCTACTGTTTTTTATGCTATATTTGTTTAATATGTTTTTCATTTTGTGGCTCTGTAAGGCTATTGGTAGGTTTGAATGTATGGTTTGGAAGATGTTGGTAACTCCAGGGTTGTGTGTGTTTATAAAGGGATAGTGTTTTCTTTGTTTTTTGTTTTGGGTGTCCTGAGTTGTGTGATGTCTAGTTTTAATGCTCTTGTGATTCCATTTTCTATTAGTTTAAGGGGGTATTTTTGCTCTAGAGGAAGCTTTTGAGTTCATCTAGTCTTATTAATCGTATTTGTGAATCAGTTATATATATATATATATATATATATATATATATATATATGTATATATATATGTATATATATATATGCATATGAATTGTAAGTTTGGATTTTATTCCCTCAAATAATAATTATATATATATATAATATATATATATACATTGTTGTGTCTGAGGAGAGTCATTCTGTTTTTATGCCTTATTAATTAACACACTCACTGGTTCAATTTCCACTCGTTTACTTATTTATTTAATTTTTTAAAAAGTTTTTGTTGCTTCTTGCAATGTCTTTGATGGTTATTGACTCGGTCCATTATTGGAGCTGAGTACTAATTGTTTATTTGTGCATGTGTAAATGTGTCAGTGTGCATATGTATACACACACATATGTATGTATGTATGTATGTATACATATATATGTATTTATATGTATCATAAGCAGCCACAGTTTTCATCAATCCAAATGAACACATTTGCAATATAGTAAGCACAGACCACACTACTACACACAATATACATATACACTCTTTTCACACACACACACACAAACATGTGCCTTCTCGCACATAAACACAGTATTCAAACATGCGCAGATGCAATTATTGAAGTACTAAATGGCACGTCAAGTGATATTTAATCGTGTGAAAACATGTTACATGCATATCAATATTCTAAGTTTGGACATACTATCCCTTATCCTAAAGTGCTTCAGACAATTAGGAAGGGTTACCGACTCGTTGCACCGTCTGCTTTCAATCTTGGATTGTGATTCGGCTCAGCCCAACTCTCTCATTTTTAGTCTGCTGTGCCTACTCCTACAAGGATTGCACCTGTTTTTGTTCCTGATTTAACCCCGATTTCTCCTAGAGCCCATAGAGGATTGTTTTTAGTCAACCATCCATCATGTCAGCTACCTACGCATCGAAACTGAGATCTGCAAGTAGGGCTTCTCATCAAGATGAGGGTCCTACCAACAGGCAGCTCAACGAACAGTTGCTGTTGCTCAAACAAGAGGTTGAGCACCCAAAGTCTGTTGTTGCTCTCTTACTGAATAAACAGTCTCCTGTTGACGCAGAGTCACCCTTGATTTCTTCCCTGGAGACGTCCAAACTGAAGAGAACAAAATCGAGGCGGCCAAAGAAGGCGAAGGAACCGGCGGTCGTTTCTGCACATGATCGTTCCCGTGCGGATTCTTCCTCATCTGCCTTTTCGGTCCCGGAGGTTCCCCAACCTAATTTGAGGAGCGTAGACTCAAACCCACCTGAAGACCGTTGTTCTCCCCAAATGAAGAAACGTCATCAAAACTCCAGTGGGGCGGATTTAGCTATGAAACCTGACCACGATAAACGGTCTCCTGTTGACGCAGAGTCACCCTTGATTTCTTCCCTGGAGACGTCCAAAACCGAAGGAACAAAATCGAAGCGACCAAAGAAGGCGAAGGAACCGGCGGTCGTTCCTGCACATGATCGTTCCTGTGCGGATTCTTCCTCATCTGCCTTTTCGGTCCCGGAGGTTCCCCAACCTAGTTCGAGGAGCGTAGACTCAAACCCCCTGAAGACCGTTGTTCTCCCCAAAAGAAGAAACGTAGTCAAAACTCCAGAGGGGCAGATTTGGCTATGAAACCTGATCACGATAAAATCTGTTTGGATTCTCCTTCACTTGTCCTTCCCATTAATGCCATTGCTCAACCAATTCTGAACGATCTCGATGTGGGTTCATCTGGGGAGTGGTGCTCCCCAAACCGAAGAAGAGGCAGTGCAGTTCCAAACCAGGCGGGAAAATTATGACCACTAAATCCATTCCGATCGACCCCACAGGCCGACATAAGTCCGATGGCTATGAAACCACTCTTTCGAAATCCTCCAATGAAGAATCGAATACCGCAGCTCATAGTAGAGAACTTTTTGCCCACTCAAGATCGGCAATAATATATGGCAAGCGGAATTCACCTGTGATACAGGCATAAACCGCCTAAAAGATGACATTATTTTGTTTCCATTTTGGTTGGAAAATTGTTCTCTGTGAACGAAAATGTCAGTGTTCTTAAGGTCGCTCGGCTAGGAAGATTCCAAGCGAACCCAACCGCAGATACTAGACCACGCCCAATAAGGGTATCTTTTCTTCTGATCGGGAGGCTTCAGTCTTTCTGAACAGAGCTCAGACGCATGCCTGGGAGGACCCCAATATGGGTTTTCGCGAGGAATACTCACTAGAGAGAGAATTCGCCGGAGGAACCTGATATCCGAGCTAAAGATGAGGAAACAAATGGGAGAGAAGGGTTTACGAATCCAAGATGGACAGATAATCAAGTCCTACCTCTGGTCCCATGCTGTAGTGCTGACAGGGAAAGTGATGTGAGGGCAAATCGAAGTGAAGTTGATACCCCCGTCAACGATGCTATCTCTGATGCCCTTTATTCTGCTTGTTCCCCAACTCCCGCCCCTCAGACTTCACAGCTAAGCATCGTCTACACCAACTCGTGATCCTTATTCCCAAAGTTCAGTGAACTATTTACACTGGCCCTACGCGACTCCCCTGATGTGATAGCTATCACCGAGACTTGGCTGACTCCAGCAGTAAAGGACTCAGAGATCCACCTGCAGGGCTACGTCCTTTTCAGATGTGACAGAGGAAAAAGGCGAGGTGGAGGTGTTGCTGTGTATGTTAAGTCTGAGCACAAACCGTCCTGCGGTATTCTACCCACAAATGCTCAACCTACAACCAAATTCGATGCCGTCTATTGCAAGCTGAGCCTATCTGAGTTTTGCCTGCCCGTGTTGGCTGTCTACAGGCCGCCTCTAGCCGACCCCCAGGACGATGCTCATCTACTCGAGGCGATAAGATTCGTTTCAGCTTCGCATGACTGCTTGGTACTAGGCGACTTCAACGCTCCCATGATCGATTGGCCCGCATCAATTTGTACAACATCTTCCCAGTTCGGCCAGGCCCTTCTTGACGTGGCTGAAGATTGTTTTCTATCGCAACATGTTGAATATCCGACAAGGCATCGGTCTGGGCAGCAGCCATCTATGCTAGATCTGGTATTCTCCCGCTATCCAAGATCAGTGTCAGACGTATCTGTTGCGCCCCTCTTGCCAAGAGTGATCATGCGGTCCTGAAGTTCGTCATGCACACAACTTTTTCCACGCCCACGATTACTTCGCTGCCACGTAGAGTCTTCTCTGCAATTAATCTTGAAATTCTAACCGAGGCTTCCGCGCTTCTGGACTGGCGTTCCCTGATGACGTTGTCCTCAGTTGACGAACTATGGTCATCCCTCAAAGCATATGTAATCTGTTTGACTGACCAGGCAGTTCCCGTTGGACTTCCCAAGAGGAAGAAACACAAGCCCTGGGTGACGAAGAGGTTAAACGAGAACGTCAACTCAGAGATATTGCTTGGGCTGAATTCAAAAATCTGGATTCGACTGCAGCTTTTGAGGTGTACAAAACTCAACGAGACCGAGCCGTGTGAAAATTGAAAAGAAAGAACGCTTCAGTTATGAATACAAAATCGCGGCAAATGCCAGTAGCAATCCAAAAACCTTCTTTGCCCATGTCCAGCGGAATTCCCGCTTGAACAACCAGATTGTAACATTGGTAGACTCAACAGGCGTATCGATTGAGGACCCTTATCAACAGAGTCAATTATTTGCCGAGGCTTTTTCAACTATTTTCAAACAAGATGATGGTCGTGAACCCCCTCCATTTGAGATCGGTACCTCCAATGCTTCGATTGATCATCACGTGGGACCAAGTCAAACGTGTTATTCAAGGCCTCGATGTCAACAAGGGTCACGGCCCTGACGGCATACACCACGGGTTATCAAAGCGTTGGCTCCGGTCATCTGCGAGCCCTTAACACGACTATTCAATATGTCATTGGCGACGGGTGTTATACCTGCAGACTGGAGAACAGCGATAATCTGCCCAATTTTCAAGAAAGGGAGCCGCGAAGACCGTTTAACTACCGACCGGTTTCCCTTACATCAATAATCAGCAAGATGTTCGAAACCATCCTTAAGAAAAGTATGATGCTCCACCTCCTAAGCACAGCCTCGATCACTGATTCCCAACACGGCTTCGTGCCGAAGAGATCATGCTTGACCAACTTACTAGTAATGGAAGAATTGGTGACGCGCATCCTCGATGATAGTGATGCTGTTGACATCATTTTATTGGACTTTGCCAAAGCTTTTGACTCGGTAAACCACCGCCTACTACTTGTCAAGCTTCAAGCATATAGTTTCCATCTGGATATTGTATGATGGGTTGGTGCCTTCCTCTCAGATCGCTCCTTCCAAGTTCAAGTTAATGGTTCGCGGTCCGACGTCTCCAGTGCGAGCAGTGGCGTGCCTCAAGGTTCAGTGCTTGGGCCCTTGTTGTTCTTAGTCTTCATAAATGACTTGCCCGATGACCTCACGCAACACACCCTTCTATTTGCCGACGATATCAAACTGGTCGCTCCTCGCAGTAGTATAGAGGATCTTCGTCGATGCCTCCACCAAATTTGGAAGTGGTCTAACGATTGGGACCTGTGTCTGAACATGTCAAAGTGCTGTCATCTGCCTGTCGGCTCTACTCCTACAACTCAACTTGATTTCGAGCCGGGTCGTCTGCTGCTGGAGAGGACCGATCAGGTAAAGGACCTGGGTATCTTGGTGGATTCCTCCTTTTCGCCTTCGGCCCAGTGCGTCCATGCTGCCAACAAAGCGCGCGGAATTCTGTTCTTGATTCGACGGTCATTCAGAGTGCTCACAGCAGCCATATTCCTGCCACTCTATGTCACGCTGGTGAGACCCATATTGGAGTATGGGATTCAAGCCTCTTCTCCTTATCTCCTCAAAGACATACAGCACCTCGAAAGAGTCCAGAGGCTGGCTACCCGCCTGGTTCATGGTCTCAAAAATTTGTCCTACGAAGAAAGGCTGAGGACGCTCGACCTTTATTCTCTTGAAAAACGCCGCCGCCGTGGTGATCTCATTCTCGCCCACAACATCATAAGCGGGAAGTGTAACCTCTCGAAAGAGCTGTTCTTCACTCCTGCTCCGGAGCGTCGGCTGCGGGGTCATTCCGAAAAGCTCTACCTGCGACGATTTCATCTCAATCGAAGGAGAGGAGCTTTCTCCGTCCGGGTTGCGGATCCGTGGAACAAGCTGCCAGATGAGATGGAGAAGATGCCGACGACCGCTTTGTTCAAAGCCTCCCTGGACCTCAAGTGGCCTGAACTCTTTACATGAACACCACCCTGTACTTAACTCCATGTCCCCCTACATGGCCTTGCTATTTGCTTTTGAGCCAAATTAACTAACTAACTAACTAACACACACACACACACACACATACACATACACACAGACTCATATATATGCGTGAATATATATACATATATATGCATGCATGTATGAATAAATTATAAGATATATATGTATATATACATGCATGTATGGGTACAGGACATCACCAATGGTGCGAATAATATGAAATAAGTAAACAATTAAGGGAAAAACGAGTGAAATAGGTAAACATTGAGAAAAAATGGAAAACAGGACAAGCTAACACAGAGAAAGGACCCTTCATCAGTTGTCAGCTGTCTATCTACACCTCATTTCGAGCATTCAGGGTCAAAGTTGGGAACAAAAAAATGACAGTTGAGACATACAAGGAAACCAAGAAACATTTTTTTTGAAGAGAGAAAAGATAGAAGAGAGAGAGAAAAATACATCCACTTTTTTAAACGTCTGTGCAAGAAAAGAAAGATGGTCACATGAGGAAAAGAAAAATGGACGATGGTCACATGTGAGCAACAAGAAAGAGAGAAAAGAGAATGAGGGGGATAGAGAGAGAGATAGACAGAAAATGGTGAAGGAGGGAAAGGAATTAGAGAGGGAAGGAAGCAAACAGTATAGAGAAGAGAGTCGCATCAAAAAGGTGAAGATAAACTTACTTGGAAATGGATGCATCATGTTCAACTAAATACTAAATAATATATATAATATATATATATATATATATATATATAATATATATATATAGAGAGAGAGAGAGAGAGAGAGAGAGAGAGAGAAAGAGAGAGAGAGAGAGAGCTTTTGAAGAGATGTACAGATATTGTATATTTAGAATAAGGTAGTCTCAGAATGTTGGATGATTATATATATTTTTTTATTTATCTACATCTTATTTACATTTTTAGTGCTTTCTTCCATTGTCAGATTTATCAAATAACAGAAGAAGCTGCTAAAAATGTAAATAAGATGTAAAAAATAAAATATATATATATATATAATCCTCCAGCATTCTGACTACCTTACTATTCTAAATATCATCATCATCGTTTAACGTCTGCTTTCCATGTTGGCATTGGTTGGATGGTTTGACTGATCAGGCAAAGTTTCTACAGCTGGATGATCTGATCTGGCAAAGTTTCTACAGCTGGATGCCCTTCATAATACCAACCACTCCGAGAGTGTAGTGGGTGCGTTTACGTGCCCTAGTATGAGGGCCAGTCAGGTGGTTCTGGCAATGACCATGCTGAAAGGTGTTTTTACATGCTACCTGCAAGGGGGCCAGTCCGGTGGCACTGGCAACAACCATGCTCAAATGTTGTTCTTCATGTGCCACCAGAACATGTGCTGGTAAGGCGACGCTGGCAATGATCAAGCTCAAATGGTGCTTTTCATGTGTCACCAGCATGAGAGCCAATCCATGGCCCTGGCAACGTTCACACTCGGATCTACTTTTAACGTTCAACTGGCACAAGTGCCAATCAGGCGATACTGTCATCAGCCACATCAGCAATTTTGATTTGTTCACACTTGCCTCAAAAGTTCACTGTCCATGAATGAGGGGTACTCATAAGTGGGCCGGTTACATCCCACATTCAGATGTGCTTTTAACGTTCCACTGGCATGAGTGCCAATCAGGTGGTACCGTCATCGGCCATGTCAGCGATTTTGGTTTTGATGTTGGTGATGATGATGATGACGATGATGATGATAGTATATTTTTTAATAGAATGTAAAATATTTTCTAGAAATTACTAGAAACAAGATGAAGAAGAAAAGTCATGCAAAAATGGGAGGGAATTACAAATATATATCACATATGAAATGAAACAATTAGAGAGTTGAAACATCGAAACAACACTAGACTATGCATCTCTAACATATGTCATATCCTGACATTTTATACCTAAATATCATTTAATGAAAAACAATTAAAATGAAACCGAAGATTGAAAAGGAAGTGTCTACATTAATATTTGCATTTTATTGATCAAGAAAGTTAAGTGCATTTGTGAAAAGACAAGAATTTTCAATTAAGACAAAAATATTACATTTGTTTAATCATGTCATGTAACTGTAAACAGATTAGCATTTGTCCACCTAATCTATCAAAGATATATTTAAATTTCTTTGAAGTCTACTTTACTGGAACTTATTTCAAATCTGTTAATGTGTGTTTTTGCTAAGATTGCTTTAGATTAGTTGACTCTGATAGTCACAAACAACCGTAATGTTTGGAAAAATTACAAAAGGATATAGTTTGTGAAACTGGTTTGTTTTCTAATTAGGATGATCTATTTTGTTCATATTTCCTTAATTGTTACTTACTAAAATTATCAACGATGTGTATCATCTCATTGTCTTGCATTATTTTCAGGTTTTAATTACTGTATAGACCTATCTACTTTATTGCCTAGTCTGATATCTCTCAAATGATTTTATGTTAAGTGTCAAGAATACTGACTAGAGTGATACATAGGCTTGTGGTAATGGTGTTGTTGTTGTTGTTGTTGTTGTTGGTGGTGGTGGTGGTGGTGGCAGCGGTGGCGGCGGTGGTGGTGGTAGGTGTCAGATATAGGCAACTACAACAACATCAGTACAAAAATACATTACCATGAATGACAATAGCAATTACAGCAACAATATACCATTATCAACAATGAATAAAATTGTAATCCTAGATGTATAAACATAGGCATGGCTGTGTGGTTACGAAGCTCACTTTGCAACCATGTGGCTTTTGGTTCAATCCCACTGTGTAGCACTTGGGAAAATTGTCTTCTGAGTGGACTGGAGCAACGTGAAATGAAGCGTTTTGCTCAAGAACTCAATGCGTTGCCCAGTCCAGAAATTGAAACCACTATCTTACAATCATGTGGAGGCACATGGCCTAGTCGTTAGAGCAGTGGACTCGCGGTTGAGGGATCACAAGTTTGAATCTCAGACCGGGCGATGTTTGTGTTTATGAGTGAAACACCTAAGCTCCATGTGGATCCGGTAGAAGTTAATGGTGAACTTCTGCTGACTCTTTCTCCACAACTTTCTCTCTCTCTTTTCTCCTGCATCTTGCAGCTCACCTGCGACGGATTGGTGTTCCATCCAGGTGGGGGAACCTATACGCCAAGGAAACCAAGAAACCATCCCTAATGAGCCAGGTGGGGCTTAAGAAGGAACAAACATCTTACAATCATGAATCTAACAGCCTAACTACTAAGCCACATGCCTCAACCAGCTAAAAGTAGCAACCAGATATCCCTCAAATTACACCATACCATCTTGTAAAACAAAACATTAAATTCATTGGGTGAAGTAATTCTAGGTAGGCTGTCTGAAGAAAAGCAGGTAGGATCTCTGCTAGAACATATTTAACCATAGTTCTGTTTGGTCAGCAACAGTAGTGGTACACTTGTGAATAGTGGTGTGTTAGATGTACAACAGTAACAACAACAACAACAACAACAACAACAGCAAAAATAATTACAATATCATCATCGTCATCATCATCATCATCATTGGTGAGGGCAGCTGGCTCAGTGATTAGAGCATCAGGCTCACAATTATGATTTTGTGAGTTCGATTCCCAGACCGAGCTCTGTGTTGTGTTCTTGAGCAAGACACTTTGTTTCACGTTGCTCCAGTTCACTCAGCTGTGGAAATGAGTTGTGACATCACTGGTGCCAAGCTGTATCATCCTTTGCCTTTCCTTTGGATAACATCAGTGGTGTGGAGAGGGGAGGCTGGTATGCATGGGTGACTGCTGGTCTTTCATAAAAACAACCTTGGCCAGACTTATACCTTGAAGAAATGGATTGCACCTTTCTAGGTGCAATTCTATTTCTTTTCCTATCATCATCATCATCATCATCATCATCTTCTTCTTCTTCTTCTTCTTCTTCTTTCTTCTTCGTCTTCTTCTTCTTCTTCGTCTTCTTCTTCTTCTTCTTCTTCTTCTTCTTCTCTTCTTCTTCTTCTTCTTCTTCTTCTTCTTCTTCTTCTTCTCTTCTTCTTCTTCTTCTTCTTCTTCTTCTTCTTCTTCTTCTTCTTTTTCTTCATCAAAAGCAACAACAACAACACCACCAACAAATCAGGAAATATTTCTTTCATCTCAGAAGACTATATATATTCTTATATACATAATACCTGGGTGCATAGCTTGGAGAACAAGGAGCCTGTCCAGTTTGAGCTGCTTCTTCCCTGCATTGTATGGTTACAACCCTGGTACAATGGACAAGCAGTAAGAATGCCAAGAGATGCAAGACGAATTCTTTAAGCTGAGCCAATTCCACAGGATACGCAGGAGTAGCTCATGAGCAAGATAGATAGATAATATCCATCGCTTCAGTTGTTCACATTTATGTGTGTGTTGTGTGTGTCTGTGTCTGTGTGTGTCTGTGTGTTTGTATGTGCATGTGTTCATGTTTGTATGTGTGTGAGTGCCTTTGTGTCTCTTTGCCGTCCACCATCACTTGACAACTAGTGTTGGTGCATTTATGTCCCTGTAACTTAACAGTTCAACAAAAGAGACCAATAGAATCAGATTCATTTGACTAAACTTCTTCAAGGTGGTGCTCCAGCATGACCACAGTCTAATGACTAAAACAAGTGAAAAAAAAAGAGGTATATATAGGTTTGGTTGCGTGGTAAGAAGTTTGCTTCCCAACCACATGGTTCTGGGTTCAGTCTCACTGCATGGCACCTTAGGCAAGTGACTTCCTCTATAGCCTTGGGCCAGCTACAATATGTACCTGCTTGCTAGAAACAAGAGTTAAACTCTCCAAAGCCACTTTATCATTATTTTTCAAAGATAATGATAACTTATTTGAATTTATATGTATTGATATATATATATATATATCATCATCATCATCGTCATCATCATCATTTAACGTCCGCTTTCCATGCTAGCATGGGTTGGACGGTTCAACTGGGGTCTGGGGAGCCCGAAAGCTGCACCAGTCCAGTCAGATCTGGCAGTGTTTCTACAGCTGGATGCCCTTCCTAACGCCAACCACTCCGAGAGTGTAGTGGGTGATTTTATGTGCCACCGACACAGGTGCCAGACGAGGCTGGCAAACGGCCACGCTCGGATGGTGTTTTTATGTGCCACCGACACAGGTGGCCAGACGAGGCTGGCAGACGGCCACGCTCGGATGGTGTTTTTATGTGCCAACCGACCCAGGTGCCAGATGAGGCTGGCAAACGGCCACGATCGGATGGTGTTTGTTACGTGCCCACAGCACGGAGGCCAGTCGATGCGGTACTGGCTACGGCCACGTTCGGATGGTTTTCTTGTGTGCCACGTGCCACCGGCACTGGTACCACAAAGATACAATTCCATTGATGTTCATCTATTTTGATTTGTTTTGATTTTCACTTGCCTCAACAGGTCTTCACAAGTGTCACAAGAAGGAAGGTATGCACAGGTGGACTGACTACGACCCAGGTAGGGGCCACAGGTTATGGCCTGACTAGTCTTGCTGGGTCTTCGGATGGTGTTTTTATGTGCCACCGACACAGGTGCCAGATGAGGCTGGCGAACGGCCACGATCGGATGGTGTTTGTTACGTGCCCACAGTACGGAGGCCAGTCGGTGCGGTACTGGCTACGGCCACGTTCGGATGGTTTTCTTGTGTGCCACCGGCACTGGTACCACAAAGATACAATTCCATTAATGTTCATCTATTTTGATTTGTTTTGACTTGATTTGATTTGATTTATATATATATATATATATGTATGTGTGTATGTATGTGTGTATGTATGTATGTATGTATGTATGTATGTATGTATGTATGTATGTTTAAGCACTGGTGGAATGTAAAAAGTGCCATTCGAAAATGGCCGATGCCAGTGCCCCCTGACTGGGTCCCATGCCGGTGGCATGTAAAAAGCACTATCCAAATGTGATTGATATCAGGGCCACCTGACTGGCTCCCATGCCAGTGGCGTGTAAAAGGCACTATCTGAGCATGATCGATGTCAGGCCCACACTGACTAGCTCCTGTGCTGGTGGCACACAAAAAGCACCCTCCACATTCTCAGAGTGGTCGGCATTAGGAAATGCATCCAGCTGTAGAAACATTGGCAGATCAGATTGGAGCCTGGTGGTTTGCTGGCTCTCCAGACCTAAGTCAAGCCATCCAACCCATGCCAGCATGGAAAACGGACGTTAAACGATGATGATGATGATAGTAGAATAAGAAATAAAAAGTCATTGGCACAATATTATATATATAAATGAATAGAAATCGCTTTTCTGATAATTGGTCACTATTTAACTATTAAAGTGAAAAGTTATCAGAAAGCCCATTTCTGTTCATTTTTTCAAATATATATATACATATATATATATATATACATACATATATATACACACACACACACATATATATATATACATATACACACACACGCACACATATATATATATATAAAAGAAAACAAAAAATGGAACAAGAACGTAACAGGTGACAACAAAACATGCAAACAGTTAGACAATACAAAAAAGGACAGGAAAAACAAGGACGGGTCAATCGGAGCTTCCTATCTTCAGTCGAGTTCCAGATCATCTTAGCAGTTTTGGCCGGTTACACTCAAAACTGGTCCAATATGGCCGGCCCCAAGAAAA
>NC_042997.1:172078536-172081036 GCF_006345805.1 Octopus sinensis
ATATATATATATTTATAAAAACGAACTTTGAAAACGCCACTATATAAGATAAATTTTAATTTTCTTAGAAATTTTACATGTTTCGGTTCTTCTTGAAAAAAAACAAACCTTATCAAAAATATTTAAAAAAGTTAAGTGTAATAAAAGAAAAAGTTCATAATTGTTTCTTGCTGGTCTCAACAGTATCCAGGTGGTGGTTTTTTGTGGGGAGTAAGCATAATAGCTGTCTTATGTGTTCGAATAAAATTAAGGAAAAGCAAGGAAAATTTCAACTATTATATGCACAGGAGTGGCTGTGTGGTAAGTAGCTTGCTAACCAACCACATGGTTCCGGGTTCAGTCCCACTGCGTGACATCTTGGGCAAGTGTCTTCTGCTATAGCCCCGGGCTGACCAATGCTTTGCGAGTGGATTTGGGAGACGGAAACTGAAAGAAGCCTGTCGTATATATGTATATATATGTGTGTTTGTGTGTCTGTGTTTGTCCCCCTAGCATTGTTTGACAACCAATGCTGGTGTGTTTATGTCCCCGTCACTTAGCGGTTCGGCAAAAGAGATCGATAGAATAAGTACTGGGCTTACAAAGAATAAGTCCCAGGGTCGATTTGCTCGACTAAAGGCGGTGCTCCAGCATCGCCGCAGTTAAATGAATGACACAAGTAAAAGAGTAATACATATATATATATATGTTGTGATACCTGTGCCGGTGGCACATAAAAAGCACCATCCGGACGTGGCCGTTGCCAGCGCCACCTCGACTGGCTTCTGTGCCGGTGGCACATAAAAAGCACCATCCAAACGTGGCCGATGCCAGCGCTGCCACCGACTGGCTCCTGTGCCGGTGGCACATAAAAAGCACCATCCGAACGTGGCCGATGCCAGCGCCGCCCCGACTGGCTTCTGTGCCGGTGGCACATAAAAAGCACCATTCGAACGTGGCCGATGCCAGCGCCGCCCTGACTGGCTCCTGTGCCGGTGGCACATAAAAAGCACCATCCGAACATGGCTGTTGCCAGCGCTGCCTTAGCTGGCTTCCGTGCTGGTGGCACGTTAAAATCACCAACCGATCGTGGCCGATGCCGGACCCCCCTGGCACCTGTGCATGTGGCACGTAAAAAGCACCCACTACACTCGCGGAGTGGTTGGCGTTAGGAAGGGCATCCAGCTGTAGAAACTCTGCCAGATCAGACTGGAGCCTGGTGCAGCCCCTGGCTTCCCAGACCCCGGTCGAACTGTCCAACCCGTGCTAGCACGGAAAACGGACGTCAAACGATGATGATGATGATGATGATATATATAGTTGAAATTTACAGAAAAAGAAAAGATGAAGACAGGTGTATAAACAACAAACTGGTGTATTAGTTTAATGATCAGGAAGGTGAGAAAGTCTTTTATGTTTTGAGCTTACGCTCTTCAACAGAAAGGAACACGGGGAAATATATTATATTAAATGCAGAAAGTAATTTCTGTGTGTCAGTGTGTCACACTTTGACCACCACCCCTCTCTCACTATTCAATGCTTCATCCACCTGCTGGGGTGAGAATAGTAGACATAGAGATGGTGAGGATGGTGGTGAAGAGAGGGAGAGAGAGAAAGAGAGAGAAATAGAAATTTAGGGAGAGTGAGTTGATGTTTTATTAAAAGTAGTAGTGTTGGTGGTGGCAATAGTAGTATTAATGAGAGACAGAGAGAGACAAAGACAGAGGGTATGTGAGACAAAAAAGGGGTTGATTGTGGCCAGCATGCTCAACCAACTACTGAACACTGTCATTTTTGTTTCAGTTTTTGCTTTCTTTAATATATGCATACATACATGTATATATATATATAAAAAAATACTAACTGGAACAAGAGCACAAAACAAGATTAATCAGCCGAAATTGCGAGGATGATCCGGTTCTTGACTGAAGATTGAAGGCTTCGAATGTCCCGTCCGTGTGTTTTGTATCGTCTTCTAAATGTTTTGCGTTCTTGTCCCAGTTTGTATTTTATATATATATATATATATATATATATATATATATATATATATGTAGGTGAATGAATTATCCTATGTTTATCGTCAGCATGGAAAATTCATTTAACCGAAACCTGGGTAGCAAATTCACGTCAGAAAACACGGTTGAAGCGACCTGTCAAGGGTAGAAACTCTGGTTTCTTGTGTAGAAATTTGGTGTTGTATATTCCATTCTTTCATTCATTCATATATATATAATATATATATATATATATATATATATATAATATATATTGCGGCATACGTACCCTCTCTCTTATATGTAAGTATACATGTATATATATATGTAGCGAATCTTGCATGCATGCAGTGGATTCGATCCACCATAGTCAAATTTAAATCAACACTGCTACAGAACTTTTCCCATGGTGGAACAATGGTTTTTCTCTGACAGCAGTTTTTACATCTTCCTGATGCCTTTAGCTAGGCCAAAATTAATGTCTTCACCACTTGACCCTTTCTAACCTCTTCTACTTCACCAAA
>NC_042997.1:172086036-172096036 GCF_006345805.1 Octopus sinensis
TGGCTGTGTGCTTACCAACCATATGGCTCCGGGTTCATTCCCACTGCTTGGCACCTTGGGCAAGTGTCTTCTACTGTAGCCTCGAGCCGACCAAAGCCTTGTGAGTGGATTTGGTAGATGGAAACTGAAAGAAGCCTGTTGTATATATATATATATATATATATATATAGATATATATATGTATGTGTGTGTGTATGTTTGTGTCTCTTTGTCCCCCTAACATCACTTGACAACCGATAGTGGTGTGTTTATGTCCTGGTAACTTAGTGGTTCAGCAAAATAGACTGATAGAATAAGTACTAGGCTTCCAAAGAATAAGTCCTTGGGTCAATTTACTCAACTAAAGGCGGTGCTCCAGCATGGCTGTAGTCAAATGACTGAAACAAGTAAAAGATAGTATTAGTAATAATTATTATGCTTAGCAAACTTCTGCTTATCTTATGCTCCAGCCCTACAACAGTTGGTCTCTCATCCATAATAGGGTCACGTCAGATGCCCAACAATATTTTGATATATTTATACATATATATAATAGCGTACATTTAAACACAAGAGAAGCTACCTTTAACAGGCAACTTTACATGCTAGAAGAAGTAGTCAAAATGACCAAAACTACACTTAAGAGCAATTTTGAAGGGAATGTAAAATAAAAACTTATACCTTGTTAATTTTTTAGTGTCATACCTAGGTTTCAAATTTTACTTAGCAAATAATATTTGCTAGGCGAAATTGTCATCAGTGACCGCGCCGTAGTATTAACATATAATTTAGAGACAAATAACACATGTCTCATCATTATATATTATAATTTTTCAAATTCACTGCACAAGCGCAGTTTCAGTCGGCAGCAAATGAAAAAATGTCAAATTAATCTTCTGAAAATGTTAAAATCCTATACGTAAAATATATAGGGTAGCAAATTTTTTAGAAGTTTCACTACCAGTGGCCTAGCATGTATAGAAAGTCAATAGACAACATATTCTCAATATAAAATAGTGTACATTTAAACACAAGGGAAGCTACCTTTAACAGGCAGCTTTACACGCTAGAAGAAGCAGTCAAAACAGCCAACACATATATATATACACATATAAATATATATATATATATATACATACTATATATAAGAGAGACATAAATACGAGGAGAATAGATAGATAGATAGATAGAGATAGATAGATGATAGATAGATAGATAGATAGATAGATAGATAGATAGTTAGATTGATAGATAGATAGATAGATAGATAGATAGATAGATAGATAGATAGATAGATAGACAGATAGACAGACAGATAGGTAGATAGATAGATAGATAGATCGATAGATAGATAGGTAGATAGATAGATAGATAGATAGATAGATAGATGTTCATTAATGAAATGAAAGGCAAGAAAGTATGAAAATGAAAAGATGAAACGAAATGAAAGAAAATTGTGAGAGGTGATGTAGAAGAGTAATAAGTGCAAGAAATAGAAAGGTGATGGGATGCAAAGAAAAAGAAAAAGTAAGAAAGAGAAAAAACAGAAAAGAAAGAGTAAGAAAGCAAAAGAAAAAACTTCGAAAAAGGAGGAAAGATGACGTTTGTTCATTTTACATGACTTACACATTAAGGAAATATTGAAGAAATATTGAAGCAGAGAAATATAGATAATAATTCATCTAATGGACATGTCTTGTTGATAAAAGAAACAGGAAACAGCCATCTCACAATTATCAATTTCTCACATTGAGGAGACACAGGCTCCTTAGACTGCAGTGTATGCAGCCTATCAAGGAGAATAGTGATTAATCTGTATGTGTGTGTGTTTGTCTCTCTCTGTCTCTCTCTCTCTCTCTCTGTTCCAGAAGTTTAGAGACATTTTTTCGGGAGACATTCATTACTTTCAAAGAAGTGGTGGTGGAAGCACTCTGTCGGTTACGACGACGAGGGTTCCGGTTGAGCCGAATCAACGGAACAGCCTGCTCGTGAAATTAACATGTAAGTGGCTGAGCACTCCACAGACATGTGTACCCTTAACGTAGTTCTCGGGGATATTCAGCATGACACAGAGAGTGACAAGGCCAGCCCTTTGAAATACAGGTACAACAGAAACAGGAAGTAAGAGTGAGAGAAAGTTGTGGTGAAAGAGTACAGCAGGGATCACCACCATCCCCTGCCAGAGCCTCGTTGAGCTTTAGGTGTTTTCGCTCAATAAACACTCACAACGCCCGGTCTGGGAATCGAAACCGCGAGTCCGCTGCCCTAACCATTGGGCCATTGCGCCTCCTTTCAAAGAAGTACAAGACTCTCTAATCACCTTCAAAGTAAGACCCTCTGACTTCAATGCATTTGATGCAGCCCTCCAGCCGTTTCATGAAGACGCTATGGAAGACCTCCAGAGTGTAAGTGTCCACAGCCCTTGTTATTACAGGTGCCGTGCTGTCACAGACATCCAGGACTCTCCTTTAGTCTTCTCCTGCAGCTTGTAGAACAACCAATAGCCACAGGAAGTAAGGTCCAAATTGTAAAGAGGGGGAGAGATAGTTTTGATGCCCATCTCTGTCAAATTGTTTATTAAATAAAATAAATGTGCCCTTTTAAAGCTTAGCCAGGCTCATGGGCCCGGTTTCCTGGTTTCTATGGCATATGTGTTCCCCAGCCAGTCCATCGCAGCGTTACTCATTTTTGCCAGCTGAGTGAACTGGAGCAACGTGAAATGAAGTGTTTTGCTCAAGAACACAATGCGTCGCCCGGTCCAGGAATCGAAACCACAATCTTACGATCATGGTACTGACACCCTAACCATGAAGCTACATGCCTCCACCAAATTGTTTATTACTCAGATGAAATTGTGAACTGGTGCATTATCAAGGCACAAATGCTCTGGACTTCGGTGATGAAATCTCTTCCTGAAATCCCTCAAAACCTCCACAAAGTACTCTTTGTTGACCATTTGGACAGAGGAAACCCAATGGATATAGATGATACTCTTGCTGTCAAAAAAGGGCTTCATCATAAGCTTTCCAGTGGAATTGCTTTGCCTGGCCCTTTACTGACGTTTCAGGATCTGCACCTTTTGTAGAAAGGCTTTCTTACTCTTTACAGAAATTGAATATATCAGTCTCATCTATATAGGACCCTCTTTGGTCATGAATGACCATGAAATTGTACCTAGAAAATTCCTCTCCAAAGCACAAATTGGGCAAGGTTGTTTGTGGAAGACCAGCAGTCACCCATGCATACCAGCCTCCTTTCTCCGATGTCATCCAAGGCAAAGCCCAATACAGCTTGGCACCAGTGATGTCGCAACTCATTTCTACAGCTGAGTGAACTGGAGCAACACAAAATAAAGAGTCTCGCTGAAGAACACAACACACAGCCCAGTCCAGGAATTGAACTCACTACCTCGTGATTGTGAGCCCGATGCTCTAACCACCGAGTCATGTGCCTATATACACAGCGTATTGGTAGGCAAGTGGAGATAAATGATACTGCCATCGATGCCTTTCCACATGTCGCGTTGATAAAAGATAGACTGGCAGTGATCTCAGAATTATTGATCTCACTTCATAAAAACAAATATTTGAGAAGGCTAGTGCAGAAATGGACTTCAATGTTGTGACATTATTACTTTTCTAACTACCATCTTACTTTAATGGAGAACCATAACCAAATAACAGGCTTAATCAACTGAGTCTTTAATTAAAACTCTGAGTAACAAACTATTAATTTTGTTTTTATTAACTAATTAAGCTCAATGTTGCAAGTCTATAAACAAGTGCAATGACATATTAAAGTATTCCTGTCTTCTTCATGCATCAGCTCTCTTTCATACTCACTATCTCTTTCTTTCTCAGACATGCCATGGCTTATATTCTCTCTCTCATACAAACACATGTATATGTCATTGCCATGTCTTTCTCTCTCTCTTCTGTTCACAGCAACACACACACACACACGCTCACATACACACGCATTCTCTCTGTCTCTCTCTCTCTCTTGCTCTCTATCTCTCTCTCTCTCATCTACCAACTTCAAAGATCTGTGAAATTTTCTTTTATCTCTTTCAACATTTTCTTACTTCCAAACTTCCAAACTGTTTCTCTCTTAAGAATATTTTACTTTGACACATGATCATCAAATTATGTGTGTGTGTGTGTGTGTGTGTGTGTGTGTGTGTGTGTGTGTGTCTGTACATACAAACATATGTATATATATATAAATACATATACATGATGTGTGTCTGTATATAGATAGATAGATAGATAGATAGATAGATAGATAGATAGATAGATAGATAGATAGATAGATAGATAGATAGATAGATAGATAGATAGATATACATGCATATATAATTACAGTGATAATGAGGCCAGATTAGTTACAAAGAATGATCAGTTGCACAAATTTTGGATATTAAAGATGAAGAAAGATATTCTAAATATCATACAAGAAGATAGACTCTTGATTTATTAAAACTATGTTCACATCAAGAGAAAGCAAACACCCACTCATCACCAACTGCCATTGACTCTGAATAAGGAAGGGAGATAACCTTGAGAACTTAATTTTTCTGAATTAACATGCCATTAAGAGAATAGCATTTTTTAAAACTAAAAATAAGAAGACAGCTGTGAACATGTGTTTCTGCCTCAATAGGCATTATCAACACAGCATTGTGTTATCTTGATTCCAGCTGAACAGTCATATATCAGGTTATCCCGTAAGTTCCGTCCAAATTTTGAATAAAGAAAGCAAGTGTTCAAATGTTATATTTAATTGAAATTTAATCATCAATGTACTTTCCTTGATTATCTATGACTTCCTTCCATCTATTTACAAGCTTTTTAATCCCATCAATGTAAAACTCTTTTGGTTTCTGAGCGAAGAACTCTGAAATGTCAGTTTCAACCTCCTCCTAGCTTGCGAAAGTTATGTCCGCTAAATGATTCTGTAAACTATGAAACAAATGGTAGTCTGAAGGAGCAAGGTTGGGAGAATAAGGTGGATGAGGAATCTTTTCCCAACCAAGCTCTTCGATCTTCTGTGATGTGATCTTTGTAGTGTGAGGTCGCGCATTGTCCTGATGAAACATCACTGCTTTTCGATTCATTAAAGCAGGTCTTTCTTTCTTCAAAGCTTAGTTCAAATGCTCTAATTGCTGACAGTAGACTTGAGCATTAATTGTTGCATTAGGTGGTAACAATTCATAGTGAATTACTCCTTTGCAATCCCACCAGATAGAGAGAAGAACTTTTTCCCATGAAGTTCTCTTCTCGGTTGTGATTGAGCTTTTTCCCTTTTATCAAGCCACTGTTTACGACATTTAACATTTCGATAAAAGATTCATTTTTCATCACCAATCATAAGTTTATCCAAAAAGGGTGAAATGAGTTTGCAAGAATGGAGAGAAGAGCAGATGTCAACTCAGGATTTATTGTTTGCTTTCGGACAATTCATGTGGCACCCATTTTCAAAGTTTAGAAATCTTTCCAAGTTGTTGAAGATGATGATGAACAGTTGTATGGTTTGAACTAAGCTTTATTATCAATTCTTCAACTGATAATGCAGGATTTTCTTCAAGTAATGCCTCAGGAGCTTATCATGAAACTCAACTGGACGTCCTGTTCGATCTTCATCTTCAAGGCTGAAATCTACACTTCTGAATTTTGCAAACCATCTTCTGCAAGTTCTTTCATTCAAGCATTCTTTCCCATAAGCTGAGTGTATGTTTCGAGTCACTTTAGCTGCAGAGTTTCATTTTTTATACTCATAAAACCATTATGTGCCTCAAATGCTCTTTGGATACTTCCATGTTAGAAAGGGTTTTAATCAAAGAAATTTTAATTCTATTATTCTGTAAAATAATATTTAATTAGTTTGAATGTACACAAATGCATAGAAATAATTTTTAATTCCATTAGACATTCTAAAATACTATTAAATTTCATTCAATTTAAAAAAAGGTAAAATCGAAAGAACTTATGGGATGACCTGATACTTAAGGAGTCCACTTTGGAATCATGTGGCTCTAGTTTCAATCCTACCACACAACTCCATGAGAAAGTGTTATTTACTTGTAGTCTCAGTTTGATTTGTAGTCTTGATAGAATTTGTTAGTTGGAAACTGTATAGAAGCCCCCTACATCCCATATGTGTATGTTTATATATATATATCATCATCATCATCATCATCGTTTAACGTCCGTTCTCCATGCTAGCATGGGTTGGACGGTTCGACCGGGGATCTGGAAAGCCAGAAGGCTGCACCAGGCTCCAGTCTTATCTGGCAGTGTTTCTACAGCTGGATTCCCTTCCTAACGCCATATATATATGTATGTATGTATTCATACGTAGGGGACTCTAAATAGAATAGAGGTAGTACCTTTGCTGTCTAGTAGCTGCATCTTGCCAGGAAGGGTCAAGTGGACAGGTTTTAATTTCACTGGCTCACAAAGGGCAGCAATAGACCCAAGAGAAGTGATGAAATCTGGTTGGGACATCATCAACAAATGCCCCAACAACAAGGGATAGGAAGGAAGGATATATATATATACATATACATATATATATATGTATATGTATATATATATATATATATATATATATAATATATATATATATATATGTGTGTGTGTGTGTGTGTGTGTATATATATATATATATAGAGAGAGAGAGAGAGAGAGAGAGGCACAGTGGCCCAGTAGTTAGGGCAGCGGACTTGCGGTTGGAGGATCACGGTTTCAATTCCCAGACTGGGTGTTGTGTGTGTTTATTGAGCGAAAACACCTAAAAGCTCCATGGGACTGTGGCAGGGGGTGGTAGCAACCCCTGTTGTACTCTTTCGCCACAACTTTCTCTCACTCTCTCTTCCTGTAGTTGTGTAATGCTGTGATGGACTGGCATCCTATCCAGCTGGGGGGAACACATACGCCTCTGAAACCGAAAATGGTATTTATCGTTTTATATATATATATATATATATATATACACAAACACACATATATATATATGTATATTTATGTATGTGTATGTGTGTATATCTATGTTGTGTGTGTGTGTGTGTGTGTGTGTGCATTGTTTGTGCATTGTGTGTGTGCGTTTTGAGTATCTGGGTCTATGTATGTGCTTGTGTTAGCTCCAAATGAATACAGAAAAAGCAGACATGATAAGACTGCTGCCACAATACGGTGGAATTTTTGCAGGAAATCTGATTTTGTGAGAATTGAAATGTAATCACTTAAATGATGAAATGAGGTTGTTGCTGGACTTTGCAAGAATAGAACACAGCAAACTGGATATTGTTGTCAAAGACAAGAAAAATAAACTATGCACTATAATTAATGTGGCTTGGCTATTTCACATTAGAGTAAAAAGATATGAAAAAGAAAAAGCAGAACTTTATATTGACGAGATGAATGAAATCCTCAAGTCCTGGTACAAAGAAGTTAACAAGATCTCAATTTGATAAGGTTATCTCTACAGATATTCTATAGAAATTATAACCAGCACTGACTTTTGTAAATACATTTCATATATGAGACACGAGATGTAAACAAACAATGAGATCAAAGATGAAAAATGGATAATGAGACGAAAAATGCCATATTTCAGGAGTATTTTGTCTTTCATCAGCTCCCGTCTAACCCATTTATCATATTCGAACACATTGCTTAAATAGCTACTATATATAGCAGTGTATAGTTATTAGACATCAATTTACATATTAAACACATTCCTGGAAGCTAGTACATAAGTACTAATGACTTGTAAGTACATAGTTTTTCCTTATGCAATCATAATATTCTATAAATTATATTAAATGTTTTATAAGTCTTATAAAAACGTTTAATATTCTTTATAGGTTGCATAACGAAATATCACATACCTACAAGTCATTAGTATTAACAAGCTCATAATACTGATAATTATTATTGGGAATCTTGGAAACGGTGACAAAAAAATCTGGGAATAAAACTTGTAGAGCTTCATCTCAACCTGGGATCAATGCAGTGCAAAAAACCTGTTTGTTAGATTCAGCAAGAATAATCTGTTGAGTACTCGAAACTGTTAAGTAAAAACGGATATGAAGAATAAGGGAAAAATTTGTGTAAAAGAAAGAATGAAATATTTTTCATCTTAGAACACAAGACGCAATTTGACAGGAAACAATTAAACCAGAGTAAGCAATTATTCAATGTATAAATATAAGAATATAATGCCACACACATCTCAAGAAGATGGAGACGCACCAGTTGATGAGGCTGAAACTCATATGAAACCACCAAAAAAAAAAACCTCATAATAATAATAATAATAATAATAATAATACTCGTCTGGCACCTGTGTCAGTGGCACATAAAATCACCCACTACACTCTCGGAGTGGTTGGCGTTAGGAAGGGCATCCAGCTGTAGAAACACTGCCAGATCTGACTGGCCTGGTGCAGCCTTCGGGCTCCCCAGACACCAGTTGAACCGTCCAACCCATGCTAGCATGGAGAGCGGACGTTAAATGATGATGATGATGATGATGATGATGATGATGATGATGATGATGATGATGATGACGATGATAATGATAATAATGATGATGATGATGACAATAACAATAATAATAATAATAATAATAATAATGATAATAATAATAATAATAATAATAATAATAATAATAATAATAAGGTCACAGAAGGTCACAGAATAATAAGGTCACAAAAGGTCACAGAAAACGAGAAAGCAACCATACTCTGGGATATGCCGATACACACAGATAGAGAAATTAAGGCCAACAGACCAGATATAGTTGTCAGAGACCATGAAGAAAAAAAATGCTTTCTAATTGATGTATCAATACCGGCTGATGATAACGTGTCTCTAAAAGAAATGGAGAAACTCTCAAAATACAAAGACCTGGAAATAGAGATAACTAGAATGTGGAACCTGAAAACAGAAACAATTCCTATCATAGTAGGTGCATTAGGCATGATAAAAAAATATTCAGACAAATACATAACAAAAACACCAGGACTTACAAACACATATAACATACAGAAAATTGCACTACTAGGCACTGCACACATCCTACGCAGAACACTTTCCATACAATAACCATCAGAGCATCACAACAAATCACAGCACATACCCAAGGCACACAGAGCTGCGCTCGGTAGTGAAGTGAAAGCACGCTATAAAAATAAAATTACTGAATAATAATAATAATAATGATGATGATGATGATGATGATGATGATGATGATGATGATGTGATGATAATGATAATAATGATGATGATGATGACAATACAATAATAATAATAATTATAACAATGATAATAATAATAATAATAATAATAATAATAATAATAATAATAATAATGATAAAGATAATAATGATAATAATGATGATGATGATGACAATAACAATAATAATAATAATTATAATAATGATAATAATAATAATAATAATAATAATAATAATAATAATAATAATAGTAATAATAATAATAATAATAATAATAATACTAATAATAATAATAATAATAATAATAATAATAATAATCCTTTCTACTAAAGCTGGGAGAGGATTAGTCAATTACATCAACTGCAATGATCAACTGGTACTTAATTTATTGACCCCGAAAGGATGAAAGGCAAAGCGGAATTTGAACTCAGAACGCACAAATGGACAAAATGCCACAAAGCATTTTGCCTGTTATGCTAGTGATTCTGCCAGTTCATTGCTTTGATAATAATGATGATGATGATAATGGTGGTGGTGGTGGTGATGATGATAAGGCAACAAGAGGAATATAAAGGAGATTGGAATAGAGTGCTCAGTAGAACTGTTACAAAAGGTTTGGCTCCTTGGCACAGCCAGAGTAATTAGGAAAGTATTAGCTGAAAAGAACAGATAGCGTGGTACCATAGGCTGGAGACAGCAAGTCTGTTATGCTTGCATGACTCCAGGAGTTCCAACAAAACCTGTGATCAAAAGAAATAACAATAATAATATTGATAATAA
>NC_042997.1:172101036-172143536 GCF_006345805.1 Octopus sinensis
AAGCGAACCATCCAATCATGGCCGTTGCCAGCGCCGCCCTGACATGTAAAAACCACCATCCGTTCGTGGCCATTGCCAGCCTTGCCTGGCCCCCGTGCTGGTGGCACGTAAAAAGCACCATCCGTCCATGGCCATCTGCCACCTCCGTCTGGCACCTGTGCGGGTGGCACGTAAAAAGCACCCACTACACTCACGGAGTGGTTGGCGTTAGGAAGGGCATCCAGCCGTAGAAATACTGCCAGATCAGACTAGGCCTGAGGCAGCCTTCTGGCTTCACAGACCCCAGTTGAACCGTCCAGCCCATGCTAGCATGGAAAGCGGACGCTAAATGATGATGATGATGATGATTAGAAAAAAACCACCTTTTATCAATTCAAAATGAATAATTAAATTACATCATCTAGAAAATTACATATAATAGAAAAGTTAAAATTAAAATATTATTTTTTGTAATTTACTTAATATTTACTTTTTAATTGTTATTTTAATTTTAACTTTTCTATTATATGTAATTTTCTAGATGGTGTAATTTTGAATTGATAATAGGTGGGTTTTTTTCTAATATTTTATATATATATTATATTGAGTGGAATTTGATTTAGTATTTCTAAATTGAATTCTTTTCCCTTGTAAGTTTGGATTTTATTCCCTCAAATAATAATTATATATATATAATGGCGGTGCCCCAGCATGGCCACAGCTCATGAGCTGAAACTGGAAAAATCAAAAAAATCATCAAATATATATATATATATATATATGAGGAGACCTATTGAGTCAAGTACATCAACATCAACATCAAAATCAAAATCAAATGGAAATTGCAGTTGTGATACCTGTTCCTGTGGCACATAAAAAGCATCCACTACACTCTCAGAGTGGTTGGCGTTAGGGAGGGCATCCCGCTGTAGAAACACTGCCAGATCAGACTGGAGCCTGGTGCAACTTTCTGGCTTCCCAGACCCTGGTCGAACCGTCCAACCCATGCTAACATGGAAAATGGATGTTAAACAATGATGATGATGATGATGATGATGATATATATTATACATGTATGTATATATGTATATATATGCATATATGTATCTATATATACATACGTACATATATATATGTGTGTGTGAACATATATATATATATATATATATATACATATCTATTTACATATATATATATATATATATATATATATACACATACATATACACACACATACACATACACTCATAGCATAAGCTCGCATATACATATGCATCATATACAACTGCTGTATGTTTACAACGATATATGTATGCCTATGCATGTTTCTCTACCTGAGGAAAACCATCTATCTATTACAAATCTTTACGCTTTAGTTTCATAATGAACAGTAATCATTGATATTAGAAGAGAGATTCTTCAGTATTATCCTTGAGCAATAAACTGTAACTGTTCAGTCTGGAGAGGCAGAATTCTGTAGACTCTAAATCTTCATCATCAATGACATTTCTCAGGGCATGAGACATTAATGACAGGGTGTTCTTTGTTTTGGTCTTGCTACTTGAGACTGTTTAAACTTGGAGCTTTGAGCTAGAATTTATGTATATTGATGTGAAAGTTGACTGGAGAAAAGGAAAGGAAAAGGAAAAGGAAAAGGAAAAGGAAAGGAGAGAAGGTGAGTGAAAGGAAAAGAAGATAAAGATGAAGATGGAGAGATCAGAAGTAGGTAACATGAAAGAAAGAAAATGTGGAGTGAAGGAAGGAAGGAAGGAAGGAAGGAAGGCAGGAAGGAAGGAAGAAGGAAGGAAGGAAGGAAGGAGGGAAGGAGGAAGGAAGGAAGGAAGGAAGGAAGGAAGGAAGGAAGGAAGGATGAATGAATGAATGAAACAAAGAAATAATGAAAGAAATAAAGGAAAGAACAGAAGAAAGAAGAAAAAGGAAGAATGAAAGAAAGAAAGAAAGAGAGGGAGGGAGGGAGGGAGGGAAGAAGGAAGGAATGGAGGAAGGAAGGAGGAAGGAAGGAAGGAAGGAAGAAAGAAAGAAGGAAGGAAGAAAGAAAAGGAGGAAGGAAAGAAGAAAGTAAAAGAAGGAAAGAAGGAAAGAAGAAAGTAAAAGGAAGGAAGGAAGGAAGGAAGAAAGGAAAAGGAATAAATAAAGAAAGAAAGAAAAAAGGAATGAAAGACTGATGTAAACATTAAAACAGTGAAGAATAAACTTGGGAAAAAGAGAAAAAATAAATTAAGGTAGGGAAGCATATTGAAACAAATTCTTCCCATTTTCAATGAGAGAGCCAATATGTAGTTGCATGATTTACTAGAAATTTATTACAAAAAATATCTGTTATTTTTTTAGAAAAAAACGAACTTGACATTAGCTGTTTACTGCTGCGAAGAATTCTTGCTTAAGGCAATGGGCATTAAAAGGCACCAATAGTTATTTCAAGGTGCCCTCTGGCAGAAGCAATGAATGCATTTTCTATCTTCATGGCTAACATTAGCATAATGCACCCTAAGAGAAACAGCCCTAAAACGACTTTGGAAATATTCATTTCCTTATAGGAAATCAGCCCCCAAAACATTAGCTGATTATGTGTGACGCTGACCTACACTGAATAAAAGATTGTAATAGGCACATGAGAGACTCTTTCTCAGTGGTAAACAGCAGTGAATACAGCCTTTATACAGGTCAAATATATTACAAACATATCAGAAATTATCTAAACATTTGTTTACTGACAACATTATTTTCATGTGCCTTCAGCAATATTTTCACTCTGAGCATTTTTTTCTATTTTTCATATTACATGCATTAAATACTGTGAAGGCACATGGCTCAGTGGTTAGAGTGTCAGGCTCACAACCACAAGGTAGTGAGTTCAGTTCCTGGACTGGGCTACATGTCGTGTTCTTGAGCAAGACACTCTATTCATGTTCCTCCAGTTCACTCAGCTGTAGAAATGAGTTGGAACATCACTGGTGCAAAGGCCTTTGCCTTTTCCTTGGATAACATTGGTGGTATGGAGAGGGGAGGCTGGTATGTATGGGCAGCTGCTGCTCTTCCATAAATAACCTTGCCTGGACTTCTGCCTCAGAGGAAAATTTTCTAGGTGCAATCATGACCAAAGGGTATCTTTGCTCTTTACCCTATGTACATATAATGGTGTGGAGAATGAAGGCTGGTATACATAGGCAACTGCTTGTTTTCAACAAAAAACTTTGCCCAGACTTCTGCCTCAGAGGGGAACTTTCTAGGTGCAATCCCATGGTCATTCATGACTGAAGGGGGTCTTTACTCTTTACCATGCATTACATATTGATTTCAAATTTTGACACATGGCCAGCAATTTCAGAGGAGGGGGCAGGTAAGAATTTGCATCAACTGCAATGTTCAACTGGTACTTATCTCATTCACCCCAAAAGGATGAAAAGCAAAGTCGACCTCTGCAGGATTTGAACTCAGAATGGGAAGATGGAAGAAATGCTGCTTAGCATTTTGCCTGACGTACTAACAGTTCTGCCAGCCGACCATCTTACATGCATACACATATATCCAAGCCTTTTCCCCATTTTTATTTAGGAGGGGGTAGCCACAACAAGACACACACCAGGCATTCCATTCATTTCCCAGCTCAAAGCGGGGAGCCCTGCCCTATTCTCAAGTCAAGGCATAGAATGTAACCCTCAATATCTGCAGCAGAGCTCAACAGCATATGCTGGTTTATCCCCGCTGCATCATGCTGGTTCCATACCCCTTTGAGCAAAATTAAATTCACTCATCTGTCCACAAACACTCTCCAAGCTTTCCTATCATTTATAAACTCACTTGCCTCTCTCACTCCAACACCTCTAACCACCAAATCTTTCCTCACTCCATCCATCTGCACAAACCGAGGTCTGCCTCTGGTTCTGCTGCCTACCACTGCTACCTTCATCACTCTCCTTACCATCTGCTCCTTATCCATCCACTCCATGTGGCCAAACCTCTCAACATTCATCTATCCATTTTCGTTGTTAATTTTCTCTCATTCTTGCTCGTCTTCACATCTTCTCATTCCTCATCCTGTCCATCCGTGTCACACCAACCATAGCCCTCAAACATCTCATCTCAAATACATCTAGTCGCTTCCTTTCCATCTCTCTCTCACACCTCCACGTCTCTGCACCATATAACATTGTCAGCACAATCACACCCTCATACACACCTTTCAGTAGAATGCAGTCGCCATATTCCCTGCAAGGTGTAAGAGGTGACTAAAAGGAGCAGGAGCGAAGGGATAAGGAATCCACTTCTCCTAGTAATTTAATATTCCTAAAAAGACAACTGACAATCTTACATGCATTAAATATTATAGCATTGGCTCATCGTTTTTCACACCAAAGGCATTATCATCATCTTCATCATCACCATTTAAAATCTGCTGTCCATGCTGGTATGGGTTGGACGGTTCGATAGGAAAACAGTGAGCTGCAGGGCTGCATCAATCTCCAATGCAGTACTGAGCAGACTGCATCTATTATTTCACATCAAAAACTTTTAACTGACATATACTTAAATATATTTTTATTCTTTGACCCCATTGGCAGCAGTGGTGGTGGTTATGATGAGGATGATGATGATGATGATGATCTCTTTTACTCTTTTACTCTCTTATTTGTTTCAGTCATTTGACTGTGGCCATGCTGGAGCACCACCTTTAGTCGAGCAAATCGACCCCAGGACTTATTCTTTGGAAGCCTAGTATTTATTTTATCGGTCTCTTTTGCTGAACCACTAAGTTATGAGGACGTAAACACACTAGCATCGGTTGTCAAGCAATGCTGTGGGGACAAATACAGACACACAAACATACACAGCACAGACACACACACACACACACACACACACACACACACACATATATATATATATATATATATATATTCATACATATATAGGACGGGCTTCTTTCAGTTTCTGTCTACCAAATCTACTCACAAGGCTTTGGTCGACCCGAGGCTATAGTGGAAGACACTTGCCCAAGGTACCACACAGTGGGACTGAACCCGGAACCATGTGGTTTGTAAGCAAGCTACTTACCACACAGCCACTCCAATGTCTAAGGGTGATGACAACGATATCGACAATGACAACAGCAACAAGTAGGATTTTGTCATCTACCATTGAAATACTTGCATATGTATGTATACACATCCAATAGGCTTCAGCACAATTTCTATGTACCAAATTTCATCATCAAGTCTTTGGTTGATTCAATACAATGTTATAAGACATTTGGTATAAGATACAGCATTGTGAGAGTGAACCTGGAATCACAGAATTATTAAGCAAACTTATGCTCACTATCATGACTGCCTTCTTCACAATCTATTTAAGATTTCTAATGATGAACAAAAGAAAACTGCAGGCAAATAATTAAATAAATCAACAAATACATAAAACTGTCTAAAATACATTGCAAAATACTTTGATTTTATTAATTAATTAATTTCAAGAAAACTGACAAGTTACATAATTATTTCTTCATCTTCACTCATTGCTGTTTTCTTCTCTCCTAGCTTGAATTAGTTAACCAGAAACAATCTATCCCTATGTGTTATGATTTGGAAAGTATTTCTTTGAATAGGCAATAAAAACAGCATCTGTACACATCTTAATTTAACTTCTGAATGTTGTCAATTAAAATTTTGAGGACGTTAAAAGAATATCAGATACAAATATGCATACATATTGGGTTGTCCAGAAAGTTTGTGCCAATTTATAGTAGCTTACCTTTAGACTTATTTTAGAACATGGTTGAGTCCATAAAATAGGATTTGACATTTAGAGCACAGTTTAAGCTATCTTTTCATGGAAGAAGGTTTATGTTCCTATAACCTGTGTTAAATCTGTAACCCTTTAAAATGGAAGATAAGAAAGTTCATTTTCGGCACTTGATGCTTTGGGAACCAGACAAAAAGTGCTGCAGCTCGGCTCCATATTCATCCAGATATTGCTCCTTTGGATTTCCACTTATTCAGGTCTCTGCAGAATAGTCTTAATGGTAAAAATTTCAATTCCTTGGATGACGTAAAAAGATACCTTGATGAATTCTTTGCCATGAAACCCCCTCAGTTCTGGGAAGAGGGTATTTTCAAGTTAAAGGAAAGATGGAGATACATTGTGCAACAAAATGGTTCATATTTGGTTGATTGAAAATGTAATGGCAAGTATTTATTGACCTTTTTCTTTCCTTTAAAAATCGGCAGGAACTTTCCGGACAACCCAATACATAACTACATACATATGCACATGTCTCTCATCATCATCATTAATGTCCGCTTTCCATGCTAGCATGGGTTAGACGACTTTGACTGAGGGCTGGCGGACCAGATGGCTGCACCAGGCCCCAATCTTGGTCTGGCAGAGTTTCTACAGTGGATGCCCTTCCTAACACCAACCACTCCGAGAGTGTAGTGGGTGCTTTTTATGTGCCACTGGCACAGAGGCTAGTCAGGTGGTACTGGTAATGACCTCGCTCATTTCTACAATTTATATTGGATCACAGGAGCCAGTCATTGGACTGCTGCAATACTGGGTCGACACTTACAAAAGTTTTCATTGACTATAACTGCCTCTGTAGTTTCTTAACTTTAGTAATTATAAAGGAACCCCACTGGTCATGAATGACCATGGGATTGCACCTAGAAAGTTACCCTCCAAGGCAGAAGTCCCAGTATGTTAGTTTATGGAAGACCAGCAGTTACCCATGCATACCAGCATCCCCTTTCCAAGCCACTGATGTTATCCAAGGGAAAGGTAAAGTCCAATACAGCTTGGCACCAGTGACGTCACAACTCATTTCTACAGCTGAGTGAACAGGAGCAACATGAAATAGAGTGTCTTGCTCAAGAACACAACACACAGCCTGGTCTAAGAATCAAACTCGCTACCTTATGATTGTGTGTCCAGTGCTCTAACCACTGGGCCATGTCCCTTCACTAGTAATTATATATATATATATAATTAGGGTTCCGCTAACCCTAATTATAGTTATGTGGATAATTTTACCTATAAAGGTTATTTTAACGCACCGATCTACTTGGTAAAATTGTTAATTAATTGATTAATGAATTATTAATTTAATTAATAAATTTTACCCTTCTATTATTAATTTACATAAATATATATATATATATATATATATAATATATCCAACTTACGATAAAAGTAAACAAAAGTTTGTTTTAGAAGTGTTGAGATGTATTGAAAGATACATAAATAAACTTTTTTATTCTCAAACGCATGATAATGCTAATAAATAGCATGATCAAGATAAATTATCCATACATTGCAGAAAAATACATTTTCGGCCAGCCATGAGACTCGAAACACTGATCTTCTCTTGAAAATGGGAGCCAGAATAACTTCATCTGACAGGTCACCAGTTGCATAACTATAATTTTTGTATATATCACTTGCAAATTATGATAATTACATGACCCTTGGCTTCCTGAAACAGCTGTTAGGATAAGACATTACATAATTTCCTTATACGTTTATTTTTCTTTACTTTTATTCTACACTTTTTTGTGCTCAATGCAAAGCACCCAACACAGGTGAAGTCCAGGACTCTCCTATCGAACACAACGTATGGGTGTTCAGCTTTTGCTGAATGACCTGCATAAATGATTTGTTAGTGATCAAATGTATGTGCTGTACATTGGCTCACTTCCACCTTCAAATCAATGTTGCCTGACCAGTGTGTAAGTTATTCATTGGAAAATACAAGTGTAAAAATGGTTAACCATAGAGTGATCTTTTGGGTTTTTCATAAACTGATATTACAAGGAAAATGTCATGTATATTTGATGAAAATGTAATACTTAACTGGTATCTAGCATTCTAGTTTTGTTATACTTAGAAGTCTTTGGAATTTTGCCTGTTTCAATTAATTAATATTCTTTACATTTTGCTTAATAAATTTTTATCAGCTAGCAAAATCTCCAGAGCTTCAAATATAAACAATCAAAATTCATTGCTTTCATCTCAATATAACCAAGCTGGATATAAAATGCCACTATTTGAATCTAAAACAGATGTCTTTAGATTTCAGATTTCATAGGTACTTAGCCAGTAAAGTTGAATGCTTTAAATTTTGCTTGTAAAAGGAGTGTTTGTGCATAAAAAACCTTATTTTGAAATAGTTTGAGGGAGACCCTATACACTGATTATTATTATTATGAGTGAGTATATTACAAAGATATAATGTGTATTTCCTAACATATATCCTATTTACAGGACAGTCATTAATGATTCTACAGTTACAGCAACATGTAGTAACTTTCATATTTGTATGATACTGGTAGGTGATATTATATATGATGTAAATACAGTGTCTAAAGCATTTGTCAACTGCACTGCTAGGGGAAAATTTAGTTACATCATCATCATTGTTTAACGTCCGCTTTCCATGCTAGCATGGGTTGGACGATTTGACTGAGGACTGGTGAACCAGATGGCTGCACCAGGCTCCAATCTGATCTGGCAGAGTTTCTACAGCCGGATGCCCTTCCTAATGCCAACCACTCCGAGAGTGTAGTGGGTGCTTTTACATGCCACCGGCACGAGGGCCAGTCAGGCGATACTGGCAATGACTATGCTCAAATGGTGTTTCTTACATGCCACCTGCACAGGACCCAGTCCCCGGATGCCCTTCCTAATGCCAACCACTCCGAGAGTGTAGTGGGTGCTTTTACATGCCACTGGCACGAGGGCCAGTCAGGCAATACTGGTAATGGCTATGCTCAAATGGTGTTTCTTACATGCCACCTGCACAGGAGCCAGTCCAGCACCTACATGCTATTATGACTGTCATAAATAAGACCATTACTACGAATGTTAGAGTTACTATTTTGTCCTATATATGAACACTAACAACTAATATGTTGCTTCAGTTGCAGATGAGACATATGAATATTTGATTGTATATGCTAGTTATTTATCTGTGTGCACACACTTACATAAGTAATATATATGCATATAATTAGTATTTTAGGAGTTCATAATAAGAAGAGAGATGAATTCACTTCAACCCTGAATTTATCATAAATGTGATGTATGTTGACACATATGAGAAATATTTCATTATATTGGTGAAATATTGATTTTGGCATTTAGGTTGGCAAACCATATGTACATTCATATACATGCTTACATGTATATAAATAAATACATGTATAGATGTATGTATGTTATTGGAGCATTTGAACATATATGTATACATATATAATTAAAATGTAAAATTATATATTATATTAGATACATATATATATATATATATGTCGAGAGAGAGAGAGAATTGGACAAAATAATGGAAACACCTAGCATCATAGCATCATAATTTTGAAATATCTATAAAACCGTCAAAAGCTTGTTCATTCTTATGTTTTTTGATTTATTATTAGTGTTGCTAGATATGTTTTGCTAAAATTGCTGTTTCTTTTCAGATATTATCAGAAAAAGGTCATTTAAATTTTTTTTAAATGACAGATCTATCGAACTTTCAAAGAGGTCAAATTGTTGGTGCTCATATATCAGGTGCTAGCATAAGGAAAACAGCCAAAATGCTTGGTATATCAAGAAGTACTGTCTCAAAAGTAATGACAACCTTTGAGAAAGGGAGAGAAACCTCCTCGTCAAAACAAAACTCCGGAAGAAAACCAAAACTTCCAGATAGGGACTGTCGGACTCTTACACAAATTGTTAGAAAGGAACACAAAAGTAGAGCTCCCAAAATTACTGCAGAGCTTAATGACCACCTCAAGAACCCAGTTTCCACAAAGACTGTTCACCAGGAGCTGCACAAAACTGGATTTCACAGGAGGGCTGCAATCAGTAAAGCACTACTTTCAAAAACAAACGTTGCAAAGCATTTAGACTGGAGTAAAAAACCTACAAAATTGGTCCCTAGAGCAGTGGTAGAATGTTATTTTCTTGGACGAGTCCTCCTTTACACTATTTCTGACCACTGGCTGAGTATACACGTGGAGGCAGCCAAAAGAAGCATTTGACCCAGACTGCCTTCTTCCAACAGTTAAACATGGAGGAGGATCTGTAATGATCTGGGACGGGGGCTATATCTTGGAAATCCACCAGCCCAATGGTTTCCATTCATGGCAGAATTAATAGTCAAGACTATTTAAGCATTTCATCAGATCAAATTCCTCCTATGATTGCAGAACTGTTTCTGGAGGGAAATGCAATCTTTCAGGATGATAATGCACCAATTTGCACAGCTAAAGCTGTTACAGAATGGCACGAGGAACATTCTGGTGAAGTTGAACATCTTATCTGGCTACCACAGTCCCCAGATCTCAATATTATTGAACATTTATGGTGCATTTTAGAAAAGCAAGTAAGGAGTTGATGTCCTCCACCATCATCACTACAAGAACTGGAGACTGTTTTAGTTGAAGAATGGACAAAAACTTCTTTGGAAACAGTTCAAACTTTGTATGAGTCATAGAATTCAAGCTGCCAAAGGTGGTCCTACCCAATATTAAACTATATTTGTTTGAAATTTTAAGGTGTTTCCTTTATTTTGTCCAACCTCTGTATATATATTATTAATACACATATACAAATATAGAATGAAACATTGAAACATTCTGCAACTATCAGATATTCATTCACTCTACACTTCCTTGTACTGAGCCTTCCTTTGAGTCTTAGTTTACTCTGAAACCATCTAAGAATCCCTTATCATATTTTGTGTGTGTGTGTGTGCATGTGTGTATATATACATTCACATACATACACACATATTTACACTTTCTAATTCATATATATATATATATATATATAGTTACTCCAAACATGAACAAAGAGAAAACACTACGTGAGGACGTGGCAGAAGTATAGTGTTATTGGATGCTCGGGAAAGGAAAGAAAGAAGGAGGATTTAACGTTTCAAGCGGAGCTCTTCGTCAGAAACATAGAAAAAGGAAAGGTCCAAGGAAGGGAAGACGGAGAAAGAAAATTCCCAGCGATACACACACGGTCACATACATACAGGGTGTTGAGCAAAATTTGACGATATTTTATTTCTCCTTTTTTCAAGAACAGCTTGATGTATTGGTGAACAGTCACTGACATTGGAGAACATAAAGTTAGCTGATATGGAGGTCTGGAAACTATTTGAATATTGGAAAACTGCATTGCCTATATCATGATGGCTTGTGCTGGGTACTAAAACATTGACATCATGACTGCTGTTTAATATTTGGTGAATGCTGTAAAGGCTGTTAAGGCATATGGACAGCTGCAACATAGACAACAAATCCATGAACAGCAGGAAGAGACATGCCAGGTGTTCTGACTGCAACCACATGCCAGAGTTCTTCCCTATATCTTTAAACAGGGTCATAGGCTCAATTCAGATTGTTATGTGAAGCTGCTGGAAACCATGGTCAATCCTTGGCTGGAGAGGCTTGCTGCTGGAAGGCCATACGTGTGGCAGCAAGATTTGGCTCTTTTCCATACCTCTGGAAAGTGTTAGAAATGGTTGTCGGAGAATTTCCATGACTTTCCCAGAACCAATTTTCTATGTGTAGGGTGCAGTTGAGAAAGACCATTCTGGCTGCAACACCAAGACTAAGCTGCCAACCAAGATCAAAGAGGTATTCAAAGATTTTCTCAGGGACACAGTGAAGAATTCATGTGCTAGATTCCAAAGTCATCTTGTGGTTGTGGTGGAAGCTGAGAGCAGCTATTTTGAGTAAACTGCTATCTCCCAGCCATAGCCTAGATGATATTTTTTGATTTTTAAGGTGGCGAGTTGGCAGAGACGTTAGCATGCCGGGCAAAGTGCTTCCTGGTATATTGCCCATCGCTACGTTCTGAGTTCAAATTCCGCTAAGGTCAACTTTGCCTTTCATCCTTTCGTGGTTGATAAATTAAGTACCAGTTACGCACTGGGGTCAATGTAATCAACTTAATCCATTTGTCTGTCTTTGTTTGTACCTTCTATGTTTAGCCCCTTGTGGATAGTGGGTAATAAAGAAACAGATATTTTTTGATTTTTTAAAATTACTTTTATTTTTGGATGGACGGTTTTGTTTCATTTTCCTTTTATGCAAACTGTCAAATTTAGCTCAAACACCCAGGATAAGTAGATAGGTTTAGACATATGTAATGTGTGTACAATTTGCAAATCTAACAGCCAACATCAATATTTTATTAAATAGCAAAATATATCTCATGTCTTTCAACATATATTATGTTAATGAGAAGTTCCTAATTGAATTCAGCCTACCTTCTCTGTTATTAGGAACTGCTATAATGTTTATTAAATAAATTTTCCATCAACATTGCTGAACATATGCTTGTAATTATTCGCAAATTGTTTTCAAATAGCTTAATATCTTCCATATATAATTACTAATTTACTATATTAATATATATTAATAATGAATGCCTAATCAATATTAATACTATTTATAAGGTGGAAAATGTATCTATGAATATCTCTAGCTTGTCACCAGAAGTCTGTTATTTTTACATCATCCATTTACAACTATTGTTGTTGTTATTATTGTTATTATTACTGCCATTATTGTTGTTGTTATTGAATCATTATTATTGAATACAGACATTATCATAATTTTTTTACTGATATTATTTAAAATCAATTATCATTAATATACTCATATATTGGATATAAATATAGATATATTTTCTATATGTAATTATGTATAATCAGATGCTCAGTTGGAATTTGTACCAATTGCCACAGTTTCTTCATATGAGAAGAGGAGATAATTCCAAGTATCAGGAATTTTCCAAAATTGACATTCCAATTATGGGAAAAGCGACAGTCTGAATGTCAAAATACAACAGGACAGTTGTGTACTCATGTTTCTACCTCAGTAGCTGTCATCAGCACAGCAATTATCCTACCTCATCTCTAACAGAACGGACATATGCAAAAAAATGTAGAACCTATTTGTAGGTTAAGTAATACTTTAAATATTATTTAGAAATGACAAATATTTGCAAAAGTACCTATGGTTGATCTACCATAAATAGTAGCCATTCTCCTTTATATCACCCTGACATATATTAAAACTTAAAAGACAAATTGAATAATGAGGTACTATGTACACTGTATACCGTTTTATTCTTTTACTTGTTTCAGTCATTTGACTGCGGCCATGCTGGAGCACTGCTTTTAGTCGAGCAAATCGACCCCAGGACTTATTCTTTGTAAACCTAGTACTTATTCTATCAGTCTCTTTTGCCGAACCGCTAAGTTACGGGGACGCAAACACACCAGCATCGGTTGTCAAATGATGTTGGGGGGACAAACACAGACACAGACACACACACACACACACATACATATGTACGATGGGCTTCTTTCAGTTTCCATCTACCAAATCCACTCACAAGGCTTTGGTCGACCCGAGACTATAGTAGAAGACATTTGCCCAAGGTGCCATGCTGAAGGACTGAACCCGGAACCATGTGGTTGGTAAGCAAGCTACTTACCACTCAGCCACTCCAGCGCCTAATAAATCTAATAGGATGGCTACGTCTGGAACACCTTTGATCCTAAGTCTGCTCAATTTCATGAGGTGACCTGGGTATAGCTTAGTAAGATTTGGCAGACAGATTTGTCCAAAAGTATTTCCTTTAGCAAATTACAGAGATTAAATCTTACCAGTTGTATAAATCTTAGAGAGAGTTCAAGTTCAGCCAGGGTGAGATTCCAAACAAGCATTTTCATTAATTAGCATTGCTCAAATCCAATCCCGCTACAGAGTGTATCACAGGACAAGAGTGTCCAAGCATGACCCAACACTCACAGTCAATCCAGCTCTCACTCAGTCTCTCTCTCTTTCTCTCTCTCTCTCTCACACACACACACACACAAGCACACACACACACACACACAAACACATGCGCACACATGTAATATTAGTATTGATTACTTCCCTCACAATTCACATCTGTTCAGTATGGATTCATTACAGAGAAGATTATCACGTCTTCAATGGAATTCCATTAAGACCATAATTCTGCCAATTTATTGATTCCATCAGAAAATCGATTCTTCATGAAAGCACATAAAGTATTTTACCATTGTTCTGTTACAAGACAACAATTGCATCAATTAGAGTAAATACGGAATCAGACTAAAGTAATGAGTCGATGATAAAATTGATGTGGTTTCATTTAAAAATAGAAGCAATTGAATCTAACCTTAGGCTTGACAGTATGCAGATGGTTAATACTCAGAGAGACACACACACACACAAACATATGTATATATATATATATATATATATATATATATATATATATATATATATATATTTATATATAAATATGTGTATGTATATATATATATAATATATATAATATATATATATATATATATATATATATATAAATATGTGTATGTATATATATATAAATATGTATATATATATATAAATATAAATATGTATATATATATATATGCATATGCACATGCATACACATGCATCATATATATCTATATCTATATATATGTGTGTGTATACATATAATATATACAGATATATACATATAATGTATGTATATATGTATGAATATATATATATATATATTTATATTCATCTATATATATATTTGTATGTGTGTGTGTGTGTGTGGTGTGTGTGTGTGTGTGTGTGTGTGTGTCTGTGAATATATGTATATAGAGGCATCAAGCTGTTGGATCAGGTAATGAAGGTTACGGAGAGGGTTATAGCCCAGTTAATTAGAGAGAGAGTTAGCTTAGATGATATGCAGTTTGGGTTCATGCCAGGGAAAAGTACTACTGATGCTATATTCCTGGTAAGACAGCTGCAGGGAAATACCTAGCCAAAGGTAAGCCCTTGTACCTGGCTTTTGTGACTTAGAGAAAGCCTTTGACAGGGTCCCCCGATCCCTTATCTGGTGGTCAATGAGGAAACTAGGGATAGATGAATGGTTAGTGAGAGCTGTGCGAGCCATGTACAGAGACGCAGCTAGTAAGGTGAGGGTTGGAAACGAGTACAGTGAAGAATTCCGGTAGAGGTTGGGGTCCACCAAGGTTCCAGTCAGTCCTCAGCCCCCTCCTATTTATCATAGCCCTCCAGGCAATAACGGAAGAATTTAAGACAGGATGCCCCTGGGAGCTCCTCTATGCTGATGACCTTGCTCTAATTGCTGAGTCACTATCAGAACTGGAGGAGAAGTTCAGGTGTGGAAACAAGGATTAGAATCGAAGGCCTTAGAATCAACCTAGCCAAAACCAAAGTCCTAATAAGTAGGAAGGTGGACCAACCACAAACGACTTCAGGTAGATGGCCCTGCTCGATCTGTAAAAAAGGTGTAGGTAGAACTCTATAAGGTGCACCAAGTGTAAGCTATGGACACATAAGAGGTGCAGCAATGTCAAGGGAAGGCTAACTAAGAAAATAGTTTTGTCTGTGACAGATGCTCAGGAGAAATAAACACTGGAATGTGCAGAGTCCAACTTCTACCACGTTCCAGGGAGACAAACTAGAAGTAGTTGATAGCTTCCGCTACCTAGGAGACCAAGTCAGTAGCGGGGGTGGTGTGCTGAAAGCGTAACTGCTAGAGTAAGATAGCCTGGGCAAAGTTTAGAGAGCTCTTACCCCTGCTGGTGACAAAAGGTCTCTCGCTAAGAGTAAAAGGCAGACTATATGATGCGTGTGTACGTACAGCCATGCTACATGGTAGTGAAACATGGGCCGTGACAGCTGAGGATATGCGTAAGCTTGCAAGAAATGAAGCCAGTATGCTCCGATGGATGTGTAATGTCATGTTCATAATCGTCAGAGTGTAAGTACTTTGAGAGAAAAGTTGAACCTAAGAAGTGTCAGTTGTGGTGTGCAAGAGAGACGGCTGCGCTGGTATGGTCATGTGACGAGAATGGCTGAAGATAGTTGTGTGCAAAAGTGCTACACCCTAGCAGTTGAGGGAACCTGTGGAAGAGGTAGACCCAGGAAAACCTGGGACGAGGTGGTGAAGCACGACCTTCGAACTTTAGGTCTCACCAAGGAAATGACTGAAGACCGAGTCCTATGGAAGTGTGCTGTGCATGAGAGGACCCGGCAGGACTAGTCAGGCCATATCCCGTGGCCCCTACCTGGGACGTAGTCGATCCACCTGTGCATACCTTCCTTCTTGTGACACTTGTGAAGACCTGCTGAGGCAAGTGAAAATCAATCAAAATAGATGAACATCAATGGAATTTGTATCTTTGTGGTACCAGTGCCTGTGGCACACAAGAAAACCATCCGAACGTGGCCGTAGCCAGTACCGCATCGACTGGCCTCCGTGCTGTGGAACATGGTGGCACATAAAAAACCCATCCGAAGACCCGCAAGACTAGTCAGGTCATAACCCGTGGGCCCTACCTGGGACGTAGTCAGTCCACCTGTACATACCTTCCGACTTGTGAAGACCTGCTGAGGCAAGTGAAAATCAAATCAAATCAAATCAAAACAAATCAAAATAGATGAACATCAATGGAATTTGTATCCTTGTGGTACCAGTGCCAGTGGCACACAAGAATCCATCCGAACGTGGCCGTAGTCAGTACCGCTTGTGGTACCGTGCCGGTGGCACACAAGAATCCATCCGAACGTGGCCGTAGTCAGTAACCGCTTGTGGTACCAGTGCCGGTGGCACACAAGAATCCATCCGAACGTGGCCGTAGTCAGTACCGCATCACTGGCCATCGTGCTGTGGGCACATAACGAACACCATCCGGTCGTGGCCGTTCGCCAGCCTCATCTAGCACCAGTGTCGGTGGCACATAAAAACACCTTCCGAAGACCCGGCAAGACTAGTCAGGCCATAAACCATGGCCCCTACCTGGGACGTAGTCAGTCCACCTGTGCATACCTTCCTCCTTGTGATACTTGGGAAGGCCTGTTGAGGCAAGTGAAAATCAAATCAAATCAAAACAAATCAAAATAGATGAACATCAATGGAATCTCCTTCTTGTGACACTTGTGAAGACCTGTTGAGGCAAGTGAAAATCAAATCAAAACAAATCAAAATAGATGAACATCAATGGAATCTGTATCTTGTGGTACCAGTGCCGGTGGCACACACTTTGTGGTACCAGTGCCGGTGGCACACATGAGAACCATCCGAACGTGGCCGTAGCCAGAGAACCATCCGAACGTGGCCGTAGCCAGTTCCGCATCGACCGGCCTCCGTGCTGTGGGCACGTAACAAACACCATCCGATCATGGCCGTTCGCCAGCCTCATCTGGCACCTGTGTCGGTGGCACATAAAAACACCTTCCGAAGACCCGGCAAGACTAGTCAGTCCACCTGTGCATACCTTCCTTCTTGTGACACTTGTGAAGACCGGCAAGTGAAAATCAAATCAAATCAAATCAAATCAAAATAGACAAAATAGATGAACATCAATGGAATTGTATCTTGTGGTACCAGTGCCTGTGGCACACAAGAAATCCATCAGTGCCGTAGTCAGTGCGGTGGGCACATGACAAACACCATCCGATCGTGGCCGTTCGCCAGCCTCATCTAGCACCTGTGTCGGTGGCACATAAAAACACCATCCGAAGACCCGGCAAGACTAGTCAGGCCATAACCCATGGCCCCTACCTGGGACGTAGTCAGTCCACCTGTGCATACCTTCCTTCTTGTGACACTTGTGAAGACCTGTTGAGGCAAGTGAAAATCAAATCAAAACAAATCAAAATATGAACATCAATGGAATTTGTATCTTTGTGGCACGTGGCACATAAGAAAACCATCCGAACGTGGCCGTAGCCAGTACCGCATCGACTGGCCTTCGTGCTGTGGGCACGTAACAAGCACCATCCGATCGTAGCCGTTTGCCAGCCTCATAAAAACACCATCCGAGCGTGGCCGTCTGCCAGCCTCGTCTGGCACCTGTGTCGGTGGCACATAAAAACACCATCCGAGCGTGGCCATCTGCCAGCCTCGTCTGGCACCTGTGTCGGTGGCACATAAAAACACCATCCGAGCGTGGCCGTCTGCCAGCCTCGTCTGGCACCTGTGTCGGTGGCACATAAAACAACATCCGAGCGTGGCCGTTTGCCAGCCTCGTCTGGCACCTGTGTCGGTGGCACATAAAATCACCCACTACACTCTCGGAGTGGTTGGCGTTAGGAAGGGCATCCAGCTGTAGAAACACTGCCAGATCTGACTGGACTGGTGCAGCTTTCGGGCTCCCCAGACCCCAGTTGAACCGTCCAACCCATGCTAGCATGGAAAGCGGACGTTAATTGATGATGATGATGATGATGTACGTGTATATGTATATATGTGTGTGTAAATATATATGTATATGTATATAAATATATATATATATATATATATATATATATATATATATATATATACATGCACACACACATACATACATGTGTACCTTTATGTGTGTGTGAGAGTATATATATATATATTATATATATATATACATACATACACACACACACAATTATGTGTAAAAATGAAAGAAAAGAGCTCTGAATACTATATGAAGAACACTTTATATTTATTGCAAAACATTCAGTGAATTCAACTTCATCTTTATTCAGAGTTTAACACAATTTAAACGCACAATGTATATACTTGTGATACTGCAGATGATATCATGGAAGTTGATGGTAGTGGCAACTTACTACAATAACTTCTGAAGAACCACAGACAGATGCCTCATGCATAACTGTGTGAAATTGAGTGATGATAGGGTGAATTTACCAATTGTCTTCACAAACACATACATACTTACACATATATGTTTATATATAAACAAGTGAACAAAAAATATATATTTATAGTACAAGTGTTTATTTGGCAAAAATAAAAAAAATAATAATGAATAAAATGGCTGTCCCTAAGTATGACAATATCTGTTTCAACACATGATTTCACATCAGGAATCTTGTAAAATGAATTGATAAACAGAGAATGGAGTGAGTGGAGCAAGAACATACATGGAAACGAAAAGTGTCACTGAAGAGGTCACAGGTGAGTGACAAAAATTTTCCAAACAATGAACAGGCATCAAAATAATAAAAATAATAAAATAACACTAATAAGCAAATGAAAAAATATAAATATAGTGTGTTTGTTTATTTGGCAAAAAAAAATAATAATAAATAAAATGACCATTCTGAATTACAACAATATATATATGTATATATATATATAAGTTCAGTAAAATTTAGATTCAGATGAATGTGGTACTAAAGTTAAAGGCGCCAGAATTTAGTATGGTATAATCCATATAATAATGCCATTTTGAATTATATATATATATATCATCATCATCATCATTGTTTAACGTCCGCTTTCCATGCTAGCATGGGTTGGACGGTTCAACTGGGGTCTGGGGAGCCCGAAGGCTGCACCAGGCCAGTCAAATCTGGCAGTGTTTCTACAGCTGGATGCCCTTCCTAACGCCAACCACCCCGAGAGTGTAGTGGGTGATTTTATGTGCCACCGACACAGGTGCCAGACGAGGCTGGCGAACGGCCACGCTCGGATGGTGTTTTTTATGTGCCACCGGCACAAGTGCCAGATGAGGCTGGCAGACGGCCACGCTCAGATGGTGTTTTTATGTGCCACCGACACAGGTGCCAGACGAGGCTGGCAGACGGCCACGCTCAGATGGTGTTTTTTATGTGCCACCGACACAGGTACCAGACGAGGCTGGCAGACGGCCACGCTCGGATGGTGTTTTTTATGTGCCACCGACACAGGTGCCAGTCGAGGCTGGCGAACGGCCACGGTCGGATGGTGTTTGTTACGTGCCCACAGCATGGAGGCCAGTCGATGCGGTACTGGCTACGGCCACGTTCGGATGGTTTTCTTATGTGCCACCGGCACTGGTACCACAAAGATACAAATTCCATTGATGTTCATCTATTTTGATTTGGTTTGATTTTATTTGATTTTCACTTGCCTCAACAGGTCTTCACAAATGTCACAAGAAGGAAGGTATGCACAGGTGGACTGACTACGTCCCAGGTAGGGGCCACAGGTTATGGCTTCACTAACCCGTGGCCATATATATATATATATATATATATATATATATATAATATATACATATATATATATTAAAGATAAAAAGAGAAGACAAATTGTACCAGGAAAAAATTTTATATTACCTCAACAATTGTTTCATCTTCAAGATGCACTGCTCCCTTGTGGGCATGGAACGATGCAATATTGCCACATGCAAGTCACATTGCATAGAAGGCTCCTCATATGGGATAATAAGGTTTTTTTAAGCAGGGAGATTTACATTTGAGTTTCATTGTATTGAGAGATTTTAGCAGTTAGACAGATACACAGACAAACAAACGTGCACATTCATATGATTAAATCAATACAAAGGTGTATAGATGCACAGATTAATATTTATACTCATGGGTATGTGCCAGCATACACCACCACATGTATGTATAGCAGTCAATCACACACACAGCTATACACATACAGGAACACACCTATACACATGGATACATATCTCAGGGCACAAAGATTCACTCACCTGGAACTTACCCTGAAATAAGGTTTCGATACTGTGTTTAACAGGTATTTTCTTGACCTTAATTCTTCAACCTTATATATATATATATATATGTAGGTCCCGGGTTGAGTCGGGGTTAACCACAGTAAATAAGGTACTCAATACATAGCAGAGTAAATTAATTTATTTTATAGAAGGAGCTTCTACAGGACTAGAACTGTTTCATTCAAATGAAACAGTTCTAGTCCTGTAGAAGCTCCTTCTATAATATATATATATATATATATATATATATATATATACACACACATATAATTATCCCATATTAAAATAAATTTGTTTGAAATTTTAAGGTGTTTCCATTATTTTGTCCAATCCCTGTATGTATATATAATACATAGAGTACATTTATACAATATGTTTATAATGAACTTCTATGCAAGCAGACAATAGTACATTAATCCAAGTAACGTGTGTTACAAAATCGTTAATAAATTAGGATTAGCAGACAGAATGCAACCATTTCAATCTAAGTGCCCAATATTCAACATGAAAGACCACATATCGAACTTCAATGAAAACCCTATGTTTAAATTGATTAGCCTTAAAATCAAACATAGATTCAATAAAAAGGTATTAGATAGGATAAGGCCTAAAGTGCAAAACTACCTCCACCTTATTCTCTGGCTAAAAATGAAGGAATTATCGGATTGGTTTGTTAACATAGCTAATGATCATAGAACTTCTTCCTGCAATTTAATATAGACAATTATTACTCTTCTATCTCCCTTCTAAAAAGAGCCCAGGAAATTTATTGATATAACTAAAGAGGAAATAAATATAATTTTAGTTGCTCAGAAATCTATAATTCTTTTAGGAATTCAAAGAAAAATAACTTTGACATAATGAATGGATCTTTTAACTCTGTACAAACCACTGATTTGGAATGTTCTTGCTTTATAATTTATAGGATCAATTCCAGAAGATTATACCATGATAACACTCTCCTGTCTATTAGTAATTATACACCATCATCATTGAAAAAGACTTTGTATAGGACTGCACAAATCGTTCAAGGAATACAATCTTTCTATAGCTTTTGGTGAGGAATGATACTGGGAATGTTGGGTGTCTGAGAAGGTGAGATGGCTTCAAGGTCAAGGATTACTGATAGCATTAAAGTGGAAAATGAAATATGTACAGTTTTGCGCTCATATGATTTTAGCAGCTGAGTGAATAGGACTGTAGTTAGAAGTGTGATGGAGGGATGGGTGCTGGGAAGATGAATAGTTAGGATTGCTTGACATTGAGTGTAGGGGCAGAGACAAAACAATGTACTTTTAGGACCTCATTCTTGTTGAAATGGAGGGATCTTGTTAAACACAGTGAAACGCCAATCATCTTGGGCCTTTGTTATCCTGCTACGGTCAACTTTGTCTCTTATCTTTTTGAGGTCAATAAAAAGAATACCAATCCAGAGTGATGAGCTGATAGAACTGTAAAAATATCTGGCCAGATGTCTTATGGTATTTGTTCCAGCTCTTTGTGTTCTGAGTTCAAATCCTGCTGTGACCTACTTCAGTGGTAAACTTAATCTATTTCCCAGTTTAACACAACCACCTGGCACTTTGGGAACCTTTAGCAGAGTCCACTCTATCGTAAGTATTGAGGCCAGGACTTACGTTTGAGGATATTTTCCATCCTTTCTCCCACTGGTCATGAAAGCCCAACAAAGAGTCATGACTACTGCTTTCTCTTCTGACTAAAAGAAAAAGAGAGAGAAATCATATAACATGTAAAATAACAAAAGAACACAATGACTAATGTAGTTCTGGTTCTGTAGCAGTGTTTTCATCATAGAACTATTTGGTTGTCCGGAAAGTTCATGCTAATTTATAGTAGCTTACCTTTCAACATATTTTAGAACGTGATTGAGTCCATAAAATAGGATTTGACTACACCTCCATTTAGAGCATAGTTTAAGCTATCTTTTCGTGGAAGAACGTTTATGTTCCTATAACCTGTTTCAATTCTGTAACCCTTTAAAATGGAAGATAAGAAAGTTCATTTTTGGCACTTGATGCTTTGGGAACCAGACAAAAATTGCTGCAGCTTGGCTGGGATGTGTTACCCCACCCTCCATATTCACTAGATATTGTTCCTTCAGATTTTCACTTATTCAGGTCTCTGCAGAATAGTCTTAATGGTAAAAATTTCAATTCCTTGGATGACATAAAAAGATACCTTGATGAATTATTTGCCATGAAACCACCTCAATTCTGGGAAAAGGGCATTTTCAAGTTAAAGGAAAGATGGAGACACACTGTGCAACAAAATGGTTCGTATTTGGTTGATTAAAAATGTAATTGCAAGTATTTATTGACCTTTTTCTTTCCTTTAAAAATCGGCACGAACTTTCCGGACAACCCAATATTTTCTGAATGGAATGCCAACAGCTCTATCGAACTTGCCCAAAAGACAGTCTTCATGATCATGTTCTCCTTAGAAGACTTAACACTATTGTAACATTTCATTTTGAATTGCAGCATTAGAGAATTAGTTTCTGTTTATTTTATATCTTTTACTTGTTTCAGTAATTGGAATGTGACCAAGCTGGGGCACCACTTTGAAAAGATTTTAGTCAAACAAATGAACCCCAGTACTAATTATCTTTTGAGTAGAGTACTTATTCTATCAACTCTTTTGCCAAACTTGATTTACAAGGACAAAAACAAATTAACACCAGTTGTCAAGTGGTTGGTGGAGTGACAAATACACACACACATACACACATGCATATATATATTTAGAAGGTTGTTTGTTATGGTTGGTCTGGTCAGAGAGTAGCCATTGGTTTCACACCAATAAAGTGCTTAGCTGTTTAGGCAATTCATCAGAATCAAATGATCAGAAGACAGTCATTATTCCCATATCTGTGGAACACAGTGATTTAGAAATCGCAAATTCTTTTGTACACAAAGTTTGGATTGATTTGGAAGCCTGTGGCCAGAACGTTTCCACTATATCAAAGAGGAAAGAAAATATTCTAAATGTTCAAACACCATAAGGACACTGCAGCTTATTCACAGAGTTCAAGACATTATCAATGTTGATCCCAGAAAATCAATGAATGTAATCACCCCAGAGCCAACAATGGAGTGGACTATTGGAACTGTGTTGCATAGGGACAATTTTTACAAGCCATATCACCTCTGGAGATATGCTGTGACTGCGAAGACCTGACAAATAAATGAAGTGCATTCATGGCTCACAGGATGGCTTGCTGTGCTTACTTTGGATCATAGGGTGACCTGCTGTGCTTGAGGAGATCTATTGAGTCAAGTACACCAACATCAAAATAAAAATCAAATAGAAATTGTAGTTGTGATACCTGTGCTGGTGGCACGTAGAAAACACCATCCAAACATGGCCGATGCCAGTGCCACCTTGACTAGCATCCATGCCGGTGGCACATAATAAGCACCAACCGATTGTGGACATTGCCAGCCTCCTCTGGCCTCTGTGCTGGTGGTACGTAAAAAGCACCCACAACACTCACGGAGTGATTGGCGTTAGGAAGGGCATCCAGCTGTAGAAACACTGCCAGATCAGACTGGAGCCTGGTGCAGCCTCCTGGCTTCCCAGACCCCGGTCAAACCATCCAACCCATGCTAGCATGGAAAACGGACATTAAATGATGCTGATGATGATGATGGTGATGATATATACTGGGTAGAGACCAATTCATGTCTACAAAACACAGGAAGTTCATTTGATTTGTACCAGGAAGTTACTTAACAGGTTAAAATCTTTGATGAACATGGCATGCTTTGGTTCTTCTCTGATGAGAAAACTTCATCCAAAAACCAAAAGTCTAATGGAAGAAATAACAGATGGTTGCGTATAGATCTTTCTGATGTCTGCAGAGTGATGCACTCTAAGTTTCCAACAACTGTAATGACTTTAGGAGTGGTGAGCAATGAAGGTGTTGTCATACCACCTCACATTGTTCCACAGGGTCTTAGAATTAATGCTGCCGGATATGCTGAAGCACTAAAGACAGTTGTTAAACCCTGGATGGATGAAGTAAATAGTGGAAGGTCGTATATATTTCAACAACACTCAGTACCTTCTCATGAAGCCCATGTAAAATAAAACAATCAGACGATCTTTACAATCATGTAACATCAAATTTGAGGTTTCCAAACTTAATGAATTTGAATCTCATGAGCAACTACATTTGGCATATTATTGAAAAGACTAATCAACATCCTCACAATACCATATCTTCAGTGAAGACTTCCACTGTCTATGTGGTGTCTGAAATGAATAAAGACCATTTAATGATGACATATTAATGGTTTCAATCCTGCAGTGAAGCAGTCATTGCAGCTGAAGGTGGATTCATCAAATAATCTGATGAAGAAAGTTTATCAAGAACATGTGCATAATGTTTTATGAAAATACTCTTGAATTTTTGTAAGATTAGAATAATTTTATTGAATTACCAAATATATATCCTCAGCTATCATTTGCACCCTGTAGTTTGAAACATATTGTACTGCAACGAAAGTTTTAATTCTTAAGGGACACCAGCAACAACGATAACCACTGTTGTAATAAGAAGCTTTGTGTGATTACAATCAGTATTAATTTTGAATAGCTAATTATTGCAACATTGATATAAGCAACAATCCAATTCTTGTCTATTTGCAGTTGTTCACTAGATGATAGATAGCATTTTCCAGAATTCAGCTAACAGAAAGTAGTTTCAAAAGTTTCAACAGATGCTGCACGGATTTAGCTTAATATTAAACTTCAATTCATTATTATTTTCATCTTAATGCAAAAGCAATTTTCGTAATTTTCCCATTTAGTGAGATCTTAATAATTATCTCACACTGCAGCTGCACACAGAACTGACTTAACCATTTAAGCCTCATTAAATTATATATTTTCATTTATAAATGCAGTGATGTAATCTTAATGTCACAAATTTTAATTATTTATAAATTATTACTTGAATTATTACTTGACTTCGAATTATTACTTGACTTTGAGTGTGATGTATTGCTTGTTTGCTTGCTTGCATGCTTACTTGCTTATTTATTTATTATCTGATACGCTCTCTAAAGATAGGTTTAAAGAGTGTATCAGTTCACCAGTTTATAGAAAGTTCTTTCAATAAATAGAATAGGCTGAGAGCTGGAGCAAAAGAACACCTTCAATACAACGAAGCATGTTAGATAGGAAAATTTGCTTGTTTCTTTAAATTTTCAATAGAATTATTTTCTTGTTTTCCCAACATACATGAGAAATGAAATAAGTAACTAAATAAATAAATAAATAAAAACAAACGCATTGAGGAAGATGTTTTATGAATGAAATGAAAATACTTATTATACTGTTTCAACATCGTTTTACGCCTTTTTTTATTTATCAATGTGTGTGCGTGCATGCGTGTGTGTGTGTGTGTATCTATGTATATATATATATATATGTGTGTGTGTGTATATATATATATATATATATATATATATATATATATATATTATGAAAGATTTGAATACTGAAGTTAGAGAATAATGTGAATAATTGGTTACAGAAAGAGAGGAAAGAAAAATATTTCTTTAAATGAAAAATACATTACAAGAAAGAGTTTGAAAAAACAATTATTCCTACATTATATTTACCAAATTTTTTTCTGCCAGATTTTATAATTGACATTTTAAATACAGAATTTCCGTGGCTTTTTAATGTAATCAGTCTATTACACAGATAAAATGCAAATAAAATGTCTAATTCAAATGAAAGATACTTTCCATTAAACGCAAATAATAAGAAAAATAATAGCGTGCATTATTTTCTCTGAGACTAGTCTTGTTCTTTTTCGCCTTTTTTTTATTAAAAGATGCCACACCATTTTGTCACTTCTTGTAGGTTCCATCTTCATTTCTACATAGCTAGATTCACTAACATGATTTCTATTACTATTACTCTGCACTTCTGCTTGTCTCCAGCCAGTTCCTGCTTTTAACAACCTCTGCTCTTTCTAGTCAATGATCGAGCTACTATATGGTTGCATGACCGGCTAGAAATAGCAGTCAAATCTTCTTGAAATCACAGCCTATTATATCAAAAAATGATATCTTGGATAATTTGATCCTGAATTTCTTTGTACATTGGAAAAAGAGGTGGTAGTCACACTTGGATGCTTTTGATTCCTGCTTTGCATGATTAGTGTTGACCAGGTGTTTAACGACAGAAACAACAACAACAAAAAACTCAGCAGTTCTGTTTTTCTGACCTTGCATCACTGCTTGCTCAACCAGGGTTCCTTTACATGAAACAAGATGCCTGATGAAAAATGAGATGGTCATAAACTGGAGCACTTTTGATCATAGATTTGCACACTGAAAGCTGGCACAAAACTGAACAACAAATAGGCACAGGTGTGACTGCATGGTAAGTAGCTTGCTGACAAATCACATGGTTCCAAGTTCAGTCGCACTGTGTGGCACCTTGGGCAAGTGTCTTCTACTATAGCCTCGGGCCGACCAAAGCCTCGTGAGTGGATTTGGTAGACGGAAACTGAAAGAAGCCCGTCATATATATGTATATATATATATATATATATATGTATGTGTGTGTATCTTGTGTTTGTCCCCCCAACATCGCTTGGCAACTGATGCTGGTGTGTTTACATCCCCATAACTTAGTGGTTCGGCAAAAAGGGACTGATAGAATAAGTACTAGGCTTACAAAGAATAAGTCCTGGGGTCGACTTGCTTGACTAAAGGCGGTGCTCCAGCATGGCCACAGTCAAAAAGACTGAAACAAGTAAAAGAGTAAAGAGTAAAAAGAGTAACAATAACAAATACAATGACAGTAATAAGCATTGTCACAACTGCGATGCTTTCATCATAGGTTTTATTTTACAATGACTGATCTGGGTCTACATGACATCATCAAAGTTTACTTCAAGCCAATGAGAGAAGGATTGTACATTGGTGAGTAACCTGGTAGATATAGTAATCAAATTCTCCTCAAATCATGCACTACCATATTAAATCAATAAAGGACACATAGGAAAATATAGACATATGAAAATAAATATACAGATATTCTTTTATTCTTTTACTTGTTTCAGTTATTTGACTGTGGCCATGCTGGAGCATCACCTTTAGTCAATCAAATTGACCCCAGGACTTATTCCTTGTAAGCCTAGAACTTTTTACTGAACTACTAAGTTATGGGGTCATAAATACACATCAGTTGTCAAGTAACGGTGGGGGTACAAACACAGACACACAAATATGTATGTATGTATATATATATATATATATATATATGGGACAAAAACGCAAAACATTTGGATAGCTAGAGGGTACAAAAACAGACAACAAAACAACCAGATTGACAATACAAAGAAAACAAGGATAGGTCATTTGCAGTTTTCTTTCTTCAGTCAAGCACCAGATTATCCTGGCAAATTTGGCTGATTATTCTTGAGATTGCTCCAATCTGGCCAGCCCCAAGGAAAAACTAAGCTAAAGGCATTAGATTCCTTGGAAGAAAGCAACGAATGTATACTAAAACAAGAACGGAAAAAACAGACAATGTTGCACAAATATAAATACAATAAAAAATACAATAAAAATAATAATGTATGTATATATATATATATATATATATATATGTATATATATATAAAATAAAATACAAAATGGGACAAGAACCAAAACATCCGGACAACTAGGTGATACAAAAAGGGACAACAAAACATCCAGATAGACGATACAAAAAGAAAAAACAAGGATGGGTCATTCGAAGCCTTTTATCTTTAGTCAAGAACCGGATCATCCTCGCAATTTCAGCTGATTATTCTTGAGATTGCTCCAGCCTGGCCAGCCTCAAGGAAAAACTAAGCTAAGAGCATTAGATTCCGTGGAAAAACGTATCAAATGTATACGAAACAAGGACGGAAAAACAGATGATGCTACTCAAATATAATACAAAAATACAATAAAAAAACAATAATAATAATAATAACAGGACATAACAACAGGTGTCTTTCGACTGGGGACGAATTGAATTCAGCTGGCATGTGTGGAAATGAAGCCTTACGGCAGAGGGAAGAATATCGATGTGGCAGTAACCGTGGTCAGATGCAAAAAAGGACTATAATAAAAAGCAATTACTCAAGGTGTTGTTCTATGGGATTGAACCTGGGAAGCAAGCTCTTCAACCACAAAGTCTGTACCTATCCTATACACACACAAACACACATACATGCATACATAGCACACACACACATGCGTGCGTGCGCACACACACACACACACAAACACACATGCACATACATTGAGTGAGCTTATAATCATTAGGTCATATATAGACAAAACATCAGAGAAGAGAAGATGAGTGGATATGTTCATTAAGGTGTGAAATGAGAGTGACTTATGGTTAGAGATGGGGTAGGAAGTAATATGAGGAAGTATAGGTAGAGCAGTATAATAAGCCTGTGGATAGATCAGGAAATAGGGAAATGATGTGCAAGATGGGAGAGTTAGGGTGGGAGAGGAACAGAGTGACAGAGATGGAAGTTAGAGGTATGTAGGAGTGACTATAATGAATCTGTGATGATGTTGAGAATGATAGCAAAGGCGAAAGGGTGTTAGAGATGAGGTATGTGATTTATGCATGATACAAAATGTTTCTTTATTACCCACAAGGGGCTAAACATAGAGGGGACAAACAAGGACAGACAAACGAATTAAATCGATTACGTCGACCCCAGTGCATAACTGGTACTTAATTTATCAACCTCGAAAGGATGAAAGGCAAAGTCGACCTCGGCAAAATTTGAACTCAGAACGTAACGGCAGACGAAATATGGCTACGCATTTCGCCCTGCATGCTAACAGTTCTGCCAGCTCACCACCTTATCATGTAAGCAGGTCTTTACTGAATCTAGTATCAATTTTTTTATTTCAAAATTTTATGAAAAGCTCAAAGGTTTCAGAAGGCATCTGATGAGTAGCTGTTATGATTTTTAAGTCAGTTCTTTCGTACCATTTTGATAATCAGTTAATTGCTTAAGATGTTTCATTTGAGTTTCAGACAAAACTGGTTATATCATTTGTAGCAATTTAATGCCGAAGAGGTATCATGTGACGAAATACATTTTATTGCCAAGATTTCTGATAATAACTGCCTATATGTTTATGTGTGCATGCATTTGATCATGAGATTTCATGCAAGAGGAGAAAATATGGGAGATCATAAGGAACGTAATGCTACAGATTAATGACATATTCATAAATAAATATCAATAAATTGAAATTTATTTATAAGTGAAAGGTTCTAAACAAACTGCAATTTGTTTCAATTTATCAAGCAAATATAGAATAAGTTCATGTAAGAGAATATATACCAAAGGAAAAAAAGACTAAGCCACCAGTATTAGTTGATAGCTTGTACCAAACTTTTCAGGTGTCTGTGTAGTCATGAGCAGACATAGATATCTTTTCTACCACATGCTCTGGACGCAAGAGAACATAAAGGATGTGAGATCTGAAGAAAGAGAGAAAGATATACAGGCAGATGGCTGAAATTCATTTCCAGCAGAGTGAACAGGATCAATGTGAAATGAAGTATCTTGCTCAAGTATACATCTCCTTGATCCAGAAATTGAACTCATGACCTTATGGACCTGAGCTCAACACCCTAATTTTTAAGCCACTTGCTTGATTCAGTTATTGGATAGCCATGCAGGAGAACTGCTTTGAGGTGTTTAATCTCACAAATTGATCCCAGAATTTATTTTTAAGTCTGGTACTTTGTCTATTGGTCTTTTTTACTGAAGCACAGTGTAGGGATGCAAACAAACCAGCACCAGTTGCCAAGTGGTGTGGGGGAACAAACACAAAAGCACACACTGACACATACATTCACACATGTTTCTCACACACACACACATATTCAATGGGCTTCTACACAGTTTTCATCAACCAAATTCACTCACACACACATATTCAATGGGCTTCTACACAGACTTCATCAACCAAATTCACTCACAAGACATTTGTCAGTCTAGGGCAATCATAGAAGAGACTGGCCCAAGCTACTGCACTGCTGGACTGAACTAAAAACGCCGTGGCTGCAAAGCAAGCAAGCATCATAACCACATGGTCATTTCTCCACCAATAAATTTCACAAAGATTTTGTTTAAAAATGATGTGAATATAATGAGATAGAGAGAGATAATGAGAAAGAAGTGTGGTGTGGTGATGAGGGAGTGTGACAGAGAGGGAGGGAGCGGAAGTGGGTCTTGCAGGTCTCGCAGGGCGCATGCGCCGGCGGAAGCGGAAGTGAGAGACAGAACGCACGTGCGGCATCGACCAGGGCAGTCAGACACGAGAACGACGCCAAGACGACAAGACGCTAGCAAGTTGGCTCAAGGCGAATCCGGCTTCATCTCTGCAGGTAAGACCAAATTACACTTCTAATTCTTTTCCTTGTTCTGTTACGCTCCTTTCACCACACTTATCACAAGCTATTTCGGCAAAATAATCACTCGGTTTCGTAAAAATAAAAAATAAAAATTATGCAGACTGCTATGATTTCACGCGACCCTATAACACCGTTTTGCGGCGACACCGACGTGGTCGCTTGGTTGAGGAGGGTGAAGTTGGTGGCGAAGCTACACGGCATAGCTGACCTGGCTAGTTTTATGCCGTTGTATTTGGATGGCCCGGCGTTGGCGTTATATCTGGAGATGGAGGAGACGGACCAACGCAGCGCGGACAAGGTGGAGATCCGACTTATGGAGGCCTTCGCGGAAGGAATGTTCGAAGCGTACACTCGACTGGGTAGGATGAGGTGGACAGGACAGCAGGTGGACGTGTTCGCCGGCAAGCTTAGAAGGTTGGCAAAACTTGCGGGATATGAGGGAGAGTCGCTAGAACGCACAGTCAGGTTAGCGTTCGTGACCGGCTTTCCCGACATCATGTCGGTCGAGCTACAGAAGCTCCCGAACGTGCGTTCGATGCCGATGGCCGAGATTATATCACGGGCACGTGTACTGGTGTCGTGCAGCAAGTTGACGTCGGTAGCAGCGACTGCAACGTCGAAAAGTGGCCCAGCTAGGAGCAACGGAGAGGGGCTGGGGAAAGAACGCATGCGATCGTTTAAGGGACAGTGTTTCCGGTGCCAGGGCCCACACATGGTCCGTGACTGCGCGTCGCCCAAGCCTGAGGTGATTTGCTACCGGTGTCGAGAGCCGGGGCATGTGGCCAGCGAGTGTCTGCGGGGAAACGGACCGCGGGAGACTACTGCGCCGGTAGTTGTCCCTTTGGATTAGTAGCGGCGCGTTTCTCATCGTTACCTGTGGTCGACATTCTGGTGAAGGGGAAGATGTCGCGAGCCCTGGTGGACACGGGCTGTACGACGACCCTGATGACCACAGAAGTGGCAGAGACGTGGAGTGGAGGAAGCAGTGTCAGGGCAGTCGACGGAAGAGAAGTGCACTGCAAAGGGGTTACAGATGCGCAGATTGTGGTGCAGGGACTGCAGCTAACGTTGCGAGCGATTGTGGTCGGTCACTTGGTGGACGAGATCGACGTGGTGATGGGGATGGATGCGATCACCCGTCTGGGAGGTGTTACCGTCAACGAGGCTGGCGTAACGTTTGGGCTAGCAGGGAAGCCGTGTAGGGCGAGACCACGCACCGACGACAACCGTGAGGAAATGGATGCGGCGCACACCATTGAAGACCAGGATTTTCAGGCTGTCTTTGATGGCGAGAGGTGGACAGTGGAGTGGCACTGGAAGGGAGAGCCCCCGATGTTAAAGAAGAAAGTGGGCTGCTATCAGCATACTCTAAAAGGAGATGCCAGAAGTGAGTTTGAGGGGGAGGTGGAGCGGTGGATTAAGGAGGGCATACTGATCCCCTGGGAAAAAGAAGAGAGCGGAGTCCTGCCACTGATGGCGGTGATACAGCCCACAAAGCGTAAGGTCGGCATACCTTCAGGTTCATGTGGCTGAGAAACTATGGAGGTACCAGCTCGTCAGGTATAGGGGCCGGACGTACTGTCTGACCAGGTTGGGATTCGGGCTGAATTCAGCTCCGAAGATTATGGCAACAATTCTCAAGGCCGTCCTGGGGAAGGTGGACAGAGTAAAAAGGGCCACCAATTCATACATCGACGACATTCTGGTGGATGAAACCGTGATACCAGCAACGGAGGTCATAGGCCACCTGAAGAGTTTGGGACTGATCGCCAAGCCGCCAGAGGCTATGGAGGGAGGTGCTGCACTGGGCCTCAAGCTATGGAGAGACAAAGCCGGCGCCTTGGTCTTCCGGCGAGGGAATGAGATCCCTGAACTGGGCGCCAGCATGAGTAGACGGGAGCTGTTCTCTGTGTGTGGGAAGCTGGTGGGACACTACCCGATTGCAGGCTGGCTCCGGACAGCATGCAGCTTCATCAAGAGACGAGCCGAAGGAGTGAAGTGGAATGATAAAGTGGGGGAGAGGACGATCAACATGATGCAGGAAGTCCTGGTCAGAGTAAGAGCAGAGGACCCGGTGAGGGGCAGCTGGTACGTTCCCAAATCAAAGAGCGGGATCGTATGGTGTGACGCCAGTAGCATCGCAATAGGGGTTGTCTTGGAAGTGGGAGGTGTCACGGTGGAAGATGCAGCCTGGCTCAGGAAGATGGATGACTGCAGTCACATCAACGTGGCGGAGTTGGAAGCCGTGCTGAAGGGGGTGAACCTAACCTTGAAGTGGGGGTTGCACACCATAGAAATCAGGACTGATTCAGCCACTGTACTTGGTTGGGCGATGGCAGTCATCACCATTGAGCGGAGGGTGCGGACCAAAGGGGCTGCAGAGATGCTGGTAAAGCGTCGATTGGGGATACTGCGTGAACTGACCACTGAGTTCAATCTGAAGCTGAGCGTGATCTTTGTGCCTTCCGAGAAGAACAGGGCAGACGTCCTGACCAGGGTTAAGCGAGCCTGGTTGCAAGTGCCAGAGGATGCGAAGCAGGATGTAGCTGCAGTATGCCATCTGAGCGACTCGGAGTTGCGGAGACTGCACACCATGCATCACATGGGTGTGGACAGGACGTTGTTCCTGGCCAGAAAAGTCGACTCCGACGTAACAAGACAGAGCGTGCGGAGAGTGGTTAGCAGTTGTAACAGGTGCCAGTCCATCGACCCTGCTCCGGTCGTGCATGAAGCGGGAAGTATTCCAGTGGACCAGGACTGGAGACGACTGGCGGTGGACATAACACACTACCGGCAGGGGACATACCTCTCAATGGTTGACTGCGGACCGGGGCGGTTCGCCATATGGAGGGAGATGAGGTCAGGAACCGCAGAAGAAATTGCGAAAGTGCTGAACGAGATATTCCTGGAACGAGGCCCTGTGGATGAACTGCTTCTGGACAACGGCACTGCATTTCGCTCGGAGGCGCTGAGAGAAATGCTTGATGAGTGGAAGGTCAACTGCTTCTTCAGGGCGGCATACCGGCCAAGTGGAAACGGGGTGGTGGAAAGGCATCATCGTACCATCAAGGCCATGGCAGAGAGGGGTCACATTTCACCAGTCGAGGCCGTGTTTTGGTACAACATGTCGCCCAGATCAGGACAGGCCGAGGAGTCGGTGCCACACAGGGCAATATTCAGGTACGAGTGGAGGCATCCGTGTACTACATCAATGCAACCCGGGGCAGAGGAAGAGCAAGCCTTCGTGCAGGTCGGGGAGGAAGTCTGGGTGAAACCCCCGAACGCACGGTGTACATCGCAATGGGGAAAGGGGACAATAACCTCCGTAAATTCAAAGAATAACATCTCGGTAGATGGTATGCCACGCCACGTTTTGGACATACGGAGGATTGTCCATGCCCCGGAGGATGGGACAAGCAACAGTGGGCAAGACGATAACAACAGACAGGATGACGAGGTCGGCAGCAACACGCCAGAAACAAGTCCTAGGGTCGCACTGCGACCACAGAGGGAGCGGCACCCTCCTCCCTGGTTGGCTGACTACGAAACCAGTTTCAGGTGCGGGAGCGAGTGAGGAAGCCGGTTCAGTGATCTATAGATCAGGGGGGCGTGTGGTGTGGTGATGAGGGAGTGTGACAGAGAGGAAGGGAGCGGAAGTGGGTCTTGCAGGTCTCGCAGGGCGCATGCGCCGGCGGAAGCGGAAGTGAGAGACAGAACGCACGTGCGGCATCGACCAGGGCAGTCAGACTCGAGAACGACGCCAAGACGACAAGACGCTAGCAAGTTGGCTCAAGGCGAATCCGGCTTCATCTCTGCAGGTAAGACCAAATTACACTTCTAATTCTTTTCCTTGTTCTGTTACGCTCCTTTCACCACACTTATCACAAGAAGGGAGAAGGAAACAGAGTGATACTGGTCAATGAATGAAAAGTAGAAGACAAGGAGAAAACAGGATATAGATGGAAGTGGAAGAAGCAAAAAAACATATATCTAAAGTGTTAATATTAGAACTGGTAAGATATTTAAACATTCAAAACAAAAAGCTGGAATAATAACATTATGTGAAATGAGAGGTTTTTGATTACATAAATAAATAGATAAATTGATTTTGATATTAAAATGGGTAATGGGTTAATTAGATTAAATAAAATAATTTCATTTAATTTAATATCATTTTATTTTATCTGTTTGACTTATTCTGCCTTTAAATTTCGAAATCTCATTTTATTAAAGCTTAATTCAATCTTATTTCCCTTTTTCTTTTCCCATTCACTATTTCAATATTTTAATTTTTTTTTTAATATGTTAATATTTTATTTATATTTTGACTTCTTCAGAATTAAAGTTTAACTCAAGTGTTTCTTCTTCATAGGCACTTATTGCAAAGGAGATAATCATTTCTTTATAATATTTAGTGGGATTAGAAATTTGAATTTTAAACTAAGGAATAATAGGGAAAAAGACGCACACAATTCACATATTTATTTTTTGCTCTTTAATTTAAAAATTTTTTTCATATATTACAAAATTCTTAAAATTTATAGTTTATAGTAGTAGACATGTAGTTTAATTTCTCTCCCCACCAGTAATGAGAGCACTAATAAACAGGAGTTGGACAAAATAATTGAAACGCCTAGCATCATAACATCAAAATTTTAAAATATCTATAAAACTGTCAAAAGCTTGTTTATTTTTATGTTTTTTGATTTATTATTAGTGTTGCCTAATATTTTTTGCTAAAATTGCTGTTTCTTTTCAGATATCATCAGAAAAAGGGAATTTAAATTCATTAAAATGACAGATCTATCAGACTTTCAAAGAGGTCAAATTGTTGGTGCTCGTATGGCAGGGACTAGCGTAATGAAAACAGCCGAAATGTTCAGTGTATCAAGAAGTACTGTCTTGAAAGTAATGATAACCTTTGATGAAAAGAGAAAAACCTCCTCATCGAAACAGAACTCCAAAAGAAAAGCAAAACTTTCAGATAGGGACCATCAAATTCTTACACGAATTGTTAGAAAGTATCACAATAGTACAGCTCCCAAAATTACTGCAGAGCTTAATGACCACCTCAAGAACACAGTTTCCACAAAAACTGTTCGCCGGGAGCTGCACAAAGCCGGATTTCATGGGAGGGCTGCAATCAGAAAACCACTACTTCAAAAACAAATGTTGCAAAGCTTTTAGAGTGGAGTAAAAACCTACAGAATTGGTCCCTAGAGCAGTGGTAGAATGTTATTTTCTCAGATGAGTCATCCTGTACCACCGGCCAAGTATATGTGCGGAGACAGCCTTCTTCCAACTGTTAAACATGGAGGAGGATCTGTGATGATCTGGGGGGATATATCTCGGATATCCACCAGCCCCATGGCAGAATTAATAGCCAAGACTATTTAAGCATTTTATCTGATCAAATTCCTCCTATGGTTGCGGAACGGTTTCCGGGGGAAAATGCAATCCTTCAGGATGATAATGCACCAATTCACACAGCTAAAGTTGTTACTGAACGGCACGAGGAACATTCTAGTGAAGTTGAACATCTTATCTGGCCACCACAGTCCCCAAATCTCAATATTATTGAATATTTATGGTACATTTTAGAAAAACAAGGAGTCGATATCCTCCACCATCATCACTACAAGAACTGGAGACTTTTCCCTATATAGCTGATGGTGGACTTCAGTGAACAGACATAAATTTCCTGTGCTCAGCTGGTCTGTCACATGATGGGATAGATAGCCCTTGCAAAGCTAGAAAGGCTAAATTGATGTGTAACCCATCATGTGACCAGGTCATGTGACCACTTATAGAAAGCACAATGTATGATCCAATATGTGCTTATTTAAAAGTAAATAAACAAACTGTGAACATATTCTTGCTACATCATCATCATCGTTTAATGTCTGCTTTCCATGCTAGCACAGGTTGGACGATTTGACTGAGGTCAGGCGAATCACATGGCTGCACCAGGCTCCAATCTGATCTGGCAGAGTTTCTACAGCTGGATGCCCTTCCTAACACCAACCACTCCGAGAGTGTAGTGGGTGCTTTTACGTGCCACCAGCATGAGGGCCGGTTAGGCAGTACTGGCAGTGGTCTCGCTCAAATGGTGCTTTTTATGTGCCACATGCACAGGAGACAGTCCAGCGACCCTGGCAACGACGTTGCTCGAATGTTTTTTCCCGTGCCACCAGCACAAGTGCCAGTAAGGCAATGCAGGTAACGATCACGCTTGAATGCTGCTTTTTACGTGCCATCAGCATGTACTTTTAAGATAATACAGTGATACAGCAGCTCTCAGTACTAAGCCATTACAACACAAGTCTTACAGTGAATCTACATCAATTACAGGAAATAATATTTCTTTAATGCACCAATTTATATATACACTCTGTATTTGTTTGAATGTTTCAGCATGTCATCTGAATTTCATTTTCAAAACTTATATATACTTTAATATATTTTTAATGTATTTATCTCTTTATTTATGGAATCAAAGACCTCTCATTCCAAATATATTATTATTCCTACTGTTAGCTTTGAATTCTTAAACATCTTCTCTACATGAATATTAACTCTTAAATTTTTTTATTTCTCCATATTCAATTTGTTCACATCATGCTCTTCATTTTCTTCTACTCCTCATCCATCATTCTACACTCTTAAGTTTAAATTCTTTCCCCTCTTCTTTTTCTCCATTAATCTCACTTTCTTTTTTTCCCCTCCATCCTCCCTTCTCTCTCTCTCTCTCTCTCTCACACACATACACACACACACACACACACACACACACACAGACACATACACACACACTTACTTTCTCCAGATAAACTTTGTTAGGTATTTATAGACAGAAAAATCCATGCCTTGGAGTCCCTCTCTCTTCTTCTTATTCTCTATTCCTTTCCATTGTTTTTCTTTGCAAAAGAATGGTCTCTCTTTGCTCTTTACTCTTTTACTTGTTTCAGTCATTTGACTGTGGCCATGCTAGCCACCTAGCCACACACCTTCACAGAGTTATCTGGGAACTAAACAACACAACTCATCACAGACCACCATTATACAGAACACAGTTCTTTAGAAATATATGAAATACATCAATATGTATAAATACATTCTTCAACCCGTCATTTTGTCCGACACAATTTGTTTCTCTTATTCCACCTACAAACAGTGAACATTTGCTCTGTTCTTCCTTTTTCGAACTGGCTTCTGTTTCAATATATGTTAGTAAGTATTTATGGAAAATAAATACATTAAAATTAATTGATCTAATAAAAAATACTGTCATTGAGGAAAAAAATAATCACTTTTATTCAAACAAATATACTTATAATACAGAATATTTCCAGAATGGCGATGATGAATGTACATATAGATGAAATAATACAAGACTTTATCTATGTCATAGCTGTTAAAATACCAAACTATAGTCAAAATAACTAAATGTCTGAGATGTGTATATGTCAAAGTGTCTGGGAATAGCTTCTGTTAATTATATAACAGTTAATTATATCATAATTATATCATAGGTTTTGGCTGATTAACCTCATTTTTAGCGATGAAAATATATTTTTATTGATTATATATCAGTTTCCAATTGGCATCTGGTGTTCTGTTCATGGATGTGTGCATCATACTAGAATGGATTCCTTTGTAATTGCTTGTGGAATATGAAATGTAATAAGTATGTGCTTTATTTATATAAGGACCTACATCTCACTGTTTATCAATATACCCAACAACTTCTTCCATTTACTCTTATAATTAGAATTCTACAGACCATGCATAAAGAAAAAAAAAAGATAAAGTTCCTTCTTGAGTTGTATAGACTCATAGGACCAGATTCCCAATTTCCATGGTATGTATATTTCTCACCATTTTTGCAAGTTGAGTGGACTGGAGCAATGTGAAATGAAGTGTTTTGCTTAAGAACACAATGTAGCAGCTGGTCCAGGAATCAAAACCACTATCTTACACAGTTCTATATTTAAGTGATGAGGAATTATGTACATTATTTACATTATTTACATATGGCATAGTGGTTTAGAGTGCGGGCTACTAACCCCAAGATTCCGAGTTTGATTCCAAGCAGTGACCTGAACAATAACAACAACAACAACAACAATAATAATAACAACAACAACATTTAAAAATACATTAGGAATGAGAACCCAGGTTCAAAATTTCCCCAAGACACCTGATGAAGGTTGGAGGGTATATCAGCCGAAACATTGTGTTAAGAACACACACGATGAGGACAAATATCGGTCAAATGTAAATAATGTAAATAATGTACACTATCTTACAATCATGAGTTCAACACTCTAACAACTAAGTCACATGCCTCCACACAGACCATACACCTTACGTAAGAAATATCAATATTTTAAGGAACTAAGGTGGTGAGCTGGCAGGACTGTTAGCATGTTGGACAAAATGCTCTGTAGCATTTTGCCCATCTTTATGTTCTGAGTTCAAATTCCACCAAGGTTAACTTTGCCTTTTGTCCTTTTAGGATCAGTAAAATAAGTACCAGTTGAGCACTTGAGCTGATGTAATCGACTTACCCCCACCCCTTCGAACTTGTTGGCCTTGTGCCAACATTTGAAACCTGTATTTTAACCTTTTTGATACCAAGCCGGCCAAAACCGCCTCTGGTTCTGTAGTACAAATGTCTTGTTTTCATAATTATTGAATTAAAATCTTCCACCAAACCTTAGTAACAATTTATGTTCCCAACACTAGCTTAATGATAACTAAGTTCTTTTATTAAATTTTTTGTTATATTTAAAATTAATTGATTGAAACACAGAGCATCTCAAAATAAATATGGTAACAAAAGGGTTAAGGAATTAAGTTTCTATGAAAATAGCCACAAGGTTAACTGTCAAAATCACAGACTTAGGCTTCTCATAATGTACAGTCACAGAAATGGGGATAACTTATAATAATCACTAGCAATCAATACTCAGTCTTAATACAATCCAGTGAATCCACTACCACTGGTCTATGTCCTGCCTGCTGTGATTATATGATCACCATAGCAACATCTCTGACAAACTGAAAGTATTTAAGCAGATTCTAACAGGCTTTAACCATTCCTCATTTGGTATAATTACACAATCATAATATACAGCTATGATATCATCCCAGTTTTTTCTACTGATGCAATTTAAACAAGATGTCAACATGAATATCTCTCATCACATTTACTATCTGAAAGGATCATAAACCTTATTTTAGCAGCTAATTGTTCATCAACTGGTGTTTTAAATTAGAATAATAAACAGCAAGAAAGAACTCTGGAGGGATTCATTTTATGTCGAAAATTGCTGGTAGGAAACTTTCTAGTAATATTCACTTCAAATTTTGGCCCGAGGCCAGCAATTTCAGGGGAGGAAATAAGTTGATTAAATCGACCCACAGTGCTCAACTGGTATTTATTTAATCAACCTTGAAAGGATGAAAGGCAAGGCTGATCTCAGAGGGATGTAAATTTGGAATGTAAAGATGGATGAAATGCTGCAAGAATTTTGCCCGGCATGCTAACAATTCTGCCAGATTGCCACCTAACTACCACCCTACCACCCTTAATAATCCTTTCTGCTATATGTACAAGGTCTGAAATTTCGTGGGAGAAGTTAAGTTGGTTACATTGACTCCTGTACTTATCTGGTACTTATCTTATCGACCCCAAAAAGATGAAAAGCAAAATCAACCTCAGAGGAATTTGAACCTAGAACATTAACTATTTACTGTTTTACTGTCTTACTTGTTCCAGTCATTTGACTGTGGCCATGCTGAAGCACCGCCTTTAGTCAAGCAAATCGACCCCAGGACTTATTCTTTGTAAGCCTAGTACTTATTCTATCGGTATCTTTTGCCGAACCACTAAGATACAGGGACGTAAACACACCAGCATCGGTTGTCAAGCGATATTGGGGGGACAAACACAGACACACAAACATATACACACAGACACACAAACATATACACACACACACATATATATGTACATATATACGACAGGCTTCTTTCAGTTTCCGTCTAGCAAATCCAGTCATAAGGATTTGGTCAGCCTGAGGCTATAGTAGAAGACACTTGCCCAAGATGCCACTCAGTGGGACTGAACCCAGAACCATGTGGTTTGTAAGCAAGCTACTTACCACACAGCCACTCCTATGTTAAGATAGACAAAATGTTGTTTGACATTTTGCCTGGCATGCTAACGGTTCTACCACCTTAAATTTTCAAATTATATTGCAGTCTTTAAGAATAACTGCAAAGGTTCAGTTATCAGGGCCCACTGTTGAGTTCCTCCAATTTGCTAGATTTATTTATGCTGCTAACTGATAACAAATCCACAGAATTGCCATACAGACAGAGTGAAACCAGTGCAAAACAATCATGTCTGTTTTGTTTCTACTAGAATTATTTTAAAGAGATTAAATTCTGAAGATTGCAGTTCAATAATGTTATTCCGATAACATTATTGATAACATTAATCAATAGCTGTACAGAAAAGCCATCACAAGGAAATCTTATTTTTGCAGGAATTTTAGTGTATTTTTCCCTTATTACATCAGAAAAATCTTATATACAGCCAAAATATATCAACATATAGGCGCAGGAGTGGCTTTGTGGTAAGTAGCTTGTCTACCAACCACATGGTTCCGGGTTCAGTCCCACTGCGTGGCACCTTGGGCAAGTGTCTTCTACTATAGCCTCGGGGCGACCAAACCCTTGTGAGTGGGTTTGGTAGACGGAAACTGAAAGAGGCCCGTCGTATATATGTATATATATATATATGCGTGTGTGTGTTTGTGTGTCTGTGTCTGTCCCCTAGCATTGCTTGACAACCGATGCTGGTGTGTTTATGTCCCCGTTACTTAGCGGTTCGGCAAAAGAGACCGATAGAATAAGTACTGGGCTTACAAAAGAATAAATCCCGGGGTCAAGTTGCTCGATTAAAGGCGGTGCTCCAGCATGGCCGCAGTCAAATGACTGAAACAAGTAAAAGAGTATATGATTACAATTTCACATTTCTTTGAAAAAGAGTGAAAAAAAAAGGGGATTCTATTTGTATATTTATTTATAGCTTAGTTTTTTTTAATTTCTTTTATCTTTTATCCTTTATTTGCTCCGGTCCATTAGATCGCGGCCATGCTGGAGCACTGCCTCGAGGAGCTTTTAGTCAGACTTATCGACCCCAGTATTTATTTCCTTTTTAAGCCTGGTACTTATTCTATCAGTCTCCTTTGCCAAACCACTAAGTTACAGGGATGTAAACACAACACCAGTTATCAAGCAGTGGTGGGGACAAATGCAGGCATAAAGACACACACACACACACACACACACACACACATATATATACATGTGTGTGTGTGGAGGCATATGACTTAGTGGTTAGGGTGTTGGACTCATGATCGTAAGATTGTGG
>NC_042997.1:172146036-172186036 GCF_006345805.1 Octopus sinensis
TTTCGGCGGATTTCGGAAAGCATGAGGGCCTTAAAAGATGCAGTGTCATGGCAGTCAACAACTGACGCAGGCAGTTTATTCCATGCTTCAGCAACTCTGAGCGTGAAAAAATGTTTCCGAAAGTCATGGGAGCTGTATTGTTTTCTGACTTTGTAGGCATGTCCACGTGTGTTAGACACATGGAGATCAAAAAGGTGTTCAGTGTTGTTGTTGGTGAGGTGGTTGATAACTTTGTGGGTGTTTACCAAGTCTGTCGCCAACGCCGGAGCTTCAGTGAATCCATGCCCAGGGAAACAAGGCGCTCAGAATATGGTAGGTGTCTGATGGAGGGTATGCGTTTGGTTGCACGTCTCTGGACAGATTCCAGGAGGTCAATGTTCTGTGCAAGATAGGGGTTCCAAACTGATGATGCGAATTCCAAGTGTGGTCGTACCATAGCTGTATACAGTTTTAAATAGATGGCTGGAGAGCGGCTAACAAAAGACCTGCTGAGTGATGCCAAGACACCCTCGGCCTTCCTGACAATCTTAGAGATATGCTTTGACCAACGCAAATCACTGCTGACAGTGATGCCTAGGTCACGCTCGCAAGAGGATTTCTTGATATCAGTGTTGTGGAGGAGTATATGTGAACGCAGGGTTTTTTCTCCCAAAATGCATGGTGGTACACTTGTCCACAGCCAGTTTCAGTTGCCAGTCTGTGATCCATTGCTGCATTGTGTCTAGGTCTGATTGCAGGAAAGAGTTGTAGACATCAGGATCTGTCCTCTTGATTTCAAGGTACAGCTTGATGTCGTCTGCATATTTCAATACTGTGGCATTCTTTAAATTGGCATCTATGTCGTTAATGTATGCCACAAACAAGAGGGGACCAAGGACAGATCCCTGTGGTACACCCGATGACATCTCATATGGTGTAGAGTGCTGTCCTAGAACTGTGACTACCTCCTTTCGGCTGAGGATGAAGGATTTCAACCAGTTAAAAAGGTCATTCCCCACACCCTTGCAGAGAGTTCACCATAAGCCTTTTGTGTGGCACAGAGTTGAAAGCCTTAGCAAAGTCAAGGTAGACAACATCCACCCATGAGCCACTGTCAGTAATCTGAGTAATGTCCTCAAGGAACTCGACAAGCTGGTCACTGCAGCTGGAGTTAGGTACAAATCCATATTGTGAGGGTCGGATGAGACTGTGAGAGCTCCAGAATTCCAGAGTGTTTCTCTGACACACGATTCCATCAGTTTTGCAATACAGCTAGTGAGACTGACTGGGCGATAGTTGACAGGTGATGTGCGGTCGCCCTTTTTGAACAGAGGAATGACACTGGCAGTTTTCCACTGCTCCGGAGTAGTAGCACCATTGTTGAGACAGTACTGGAAGAAAATAGAAAGCTGGTGTAAAAGGAAGTGCCTGCCACGTTTGAGAAGCAGGTATGTAACTCCATCGAGACCAGGGGAGGCATAGTTGCGCTTATTTTGAAGGTGACGTCGCAGCATTGCAGGTGTAAATTCCATAGTTGTTATGGAGTTTGCTGTTAGTGATGGTGAAGATGGTACATTTTGACTTTCAACAGTGAATATGTTTGCATAGCACTCGGCAATGAGTTTTGCGCATTCCTTGGGGTCGTCAGTGATCTGGTTTGTGTGAGGGTTGCGAGAGGGGCCCACTGAGGAGAGTGAGGTCTCTGCTTTGAGTGCACATATTTCCAGAAAACCTTGCTGTCAGGATTGGCTGCTACGCACTGTTCAAATTCAAGCACTGCTTTTTTTGTCACTTGCTTGAGATGGTTGGAGGATTTATTCCGCTTCTTCCTGTTGGTGTCTGATTTATGCAACCTGTATTCCCGTTCAGCAGTCCGACGTTCCCTCCTGGCAAGTCGGACCGCTGAAGTTCCCAAATTGCCCTTTTGGGGCGGTTCTTCTTTTTTGTTTACGTGGCACTGATGCTGCACATGCTGCCCATATTGAGTCCAGGATACTCTGGAGTATAGTATTCACATCTCCAAGAGTTGTAGAATTCACGCCAGTTTGGGTGCTGTAGTTCAGTGTGGTACAGGTTCCAATCTGCTCTCTTCCAATCGAAGGAAGCAGATTGGAGATGGTTCAGGGTTTTGTTGCCCGCAAGAGCCAGATTGGCGATGATCATAGCATGATCAGAGTCACCTAGAGGTTCCTCCGTAGTGCAATTGATAACCGCTTCAGGAGTTGTGGTGAAGAGCAGGTCCAAGGTGTTGTCGCCTCTGTTGGAGAGGTGACTACTTGTGACCAGTTTGAGTCCAGCACAAGCTCAACAAAATCGTTTGCACTCTGTGGCCAATGGAAGGTCTCCCAATCGATCTCAGGATGATTGAAATCGCCTGCAATAAACACATAAGTGGCTGTTTTCTGGCAGCAGCTCGGAGGACATTGCAAAGCTGTGTGTCCCGATGGTAACTTGGGGGACGATAAACAACGCCAAGCAGGAGTGTTGACATGGTCATACGCACGTCACAGAAAAAAACTTCTTGTGATTCGTTCAAATCGGCACAAGGAATTACCAAAAATTTGAACGAACGTAGACCATCACACCACCACCACGGCGGTTAGTGCGGTCCTTACGGAAGAGGTTGTACCCCGTAATGTTGAAAACCCCATCACAGAGTAAGGAATGCGCCCATGTTTCCGTGACAGTGATGAAGTCAGGGTCAACACTTCTGACGTAGGCGTTGAACAAATGTATTTTGTTGCATAAACTGCGAGCATTTAAGGACAACAATTTGTACCCTGCTCGCAGTTTATGATGGTGTGTAGAGGATGGCAGGTTGTTCTGGCTTAGTTTCCCTGAGTTGCTGTAGTCTTTTTAGTTATTGTGGGTAGAGAGCACTCAGACCAGCTGGTATCTCTCTTCCACGTTTCAGCAGTCTTGACAAATCTCCAGATTTGTCCATCTTCCCGAAGACTGAAGCTTTCCTGTAGAGCTGAGTTCCTATTCAGGGAAGCCACTACACGTAGCTTCGGACGGTAAGCCTGGGCGTGTTCGGAAGGTGGTCCGATTTTCCCGCCCAGCTTTAACTGAGGCCAGATGGTAAGAGGTTGCCTCAGTGGGGTCCGTAAAAGACAACTTGATGAGCCTAGGTTTTGGGCCAGGTCGTCCAAGGCGGATAGCACCCGTTGGGGGAACGCAGCCTAGGTCTTTGGCTGAGTTGGCAGCAAAAGCCTGAAGATCAGCCATGTCTTCTGGCACCCCAATGGCAATGACTTCATGGGTGGCAGAATCCGCGGTCTTAAATGCGACAAGAGGTACAGGTACAGGGAGGTTCTTTAGCAGAGCATTCCGATAAGACCCCTCATTGTGGAGTCCAACCTGAATGGTTGCTTTTATTCCTGCTACTTCCCCTTTTAAAGCACAGATCGATTGTTGCAGTTCTGCAAGAACCGCACTGGTCAATTGGTTGTTGGTGTTGTGCTGCTGTTGCTCTGGTTGTGGTTGATTTTGTTGTTGTGTTGGTGTTGTTGTGCTGCTCTGGTTGTGGTTGATTTTGTTGTTGCTGCTGCTATGGTTGTGGTTGATTTTGTTGTTGCTGCTGCTGCTGCTCTAGTTGTTGTGCTGATGTTGTTGTTGCTGCTGCTCTGGTTGTGGTTGATTTTGTTGTTGCTGCTGTTGCTGTTCCGCCTCCTCCACGGGAGTGGCAGGGGGAGACACAATCGTCGGTTGTGGAGGCACGCAGGCCTGACACTGAAAAGTCCAAGATTTAAGCTGAACCATCTTCCAGAGTCTATCCATCATAGCATTATGATGGCTCTTTTTTGGCCTGGGATCTTCTGAAAGTCCGTGGCACATTGGAGGCAGACAGAGATGAGACATGTCCCACATTCGACCCAGCGATTACGGAACGTATTTTCGGGTTCCGTACAGATGTGGCAGGTGTGATTTTCTGGGCAGTGTTCTATTTTAGAGCAGCGACCAGTCTTATCGCACGCCGCTATGGATTTCACCATGGCGATTCTGTTGGTTCTGGTCATCCGTAGAGACAGAAAATGTAAACAACAATACGATAAAAGTAAAATATAAAATATTTGTTTTTGATTCGTTTTTTTGTGTATATTCCTTGTTCTTAAATATTGGTGTGTATATACACATGTTTCGTTCTTTTTTGTGTATACCTTTTTTCTAAATATGCGTGTGTATACATAAAGTATTGTGCGTATAGACACGGAGAAAGTTTGTAAACAGAAATGAAATTTTTGATTTTTTTGCAGTGTAGTCCGTCACATTAAATAGTGTGACTTATTTTCACTCTGCACGTATATACATGTGTGCTACAAGTATCTATGTATGTATGTATGTCACTGCTTTATAAATTTTGGACGTACTTACTGTCGTTCAACGATTTCTTTTACCCTCAACTACACGTGGTGAATTCTTCCATTGTAGATCTGTGGTGGTCATCGTCGTAATATTTTCTCTTTAGTTTCCTCGCCAAATTGATTATACCCTAATCAAACCATTTGTTTGTCTACTTGTGAATGTGTCTTTGTTTTAGTAACATTGTATTTTCCTCCTTTTCCTTTTTCATTCCCATATTATATGGAACTTCGGTGGACAGCTACTCTAAGACTCCAGCTGCCGGTTCGCCTTTAAGAAATATATTTAAGAAATATATTTAAACATGAAATTATTTGCTAAAAGTGCCTGAAGTAAAACAACAGAAATATAATATTGGATATTTGTTTTAATGTTTGTTATTTGGTTGTTCAAAGATTTACATGAACATACATATACATATATACCACACATTTCTCATATATAAATATCATATATATATATATTTCTATATATATATACATATATATGTATTTATGTATGTATATATATATGTGTGTGTTGTGTGTGTGTGTGTGCGTGTGTGTATATATGTGTGTGTGTGTGTGTGTGTGTGTGTGTATGTGTGTGGAGGCACAATGGCCCAGTGGTTAGGGCAGCAGACTCGCAGTCGGAGGATCGCGGTTTTGATTCCCAGACTGGACATTGTGTGTGTTTATTGTTGCAAAACACCTAAAGCTCCACGAAGCTCTGGCAGAGGTGGTGGCGACCCCTGTTGTACTCTTTTGCCCCAACTTTCTCTCACTCCTTCATCCTGTTTCTTGGGTAATGCTGCGATGGACTGGTATTCCGTCCAGCTGGGGGAATCACATATGCCACAGAAACTGGGAAACCGGGCCCATGAGCCTGGCCAGCCTTGAAAAAGGCACATAAATATATATATATACCACAAATTTCCCATATATATATATGTGTGTGTATATATATATATATATATATATATATATATATATATATATATATATATATATAGTTTTGACTGCAAGGATTGAATAAACTAGATTATTTTACCAAACACACATCCATATATCTATGGCTTGCTTCCATTCTATCACTCACCTTGCTGTATATGCATGTGTATGTATTTTCTTACACATACACACACACACACATGCACATATATATATATTTATACGAGGTGGTATCAAAAGGTTTCTGGACTAATTATGTTTAATAAAAAATAACTTATTTACCTAAATTTCAATACCATCTCCTTTGAACTAGTCACCTTACACAGCAATACACCAGTCCCAGCATTTCTGCCACTTTCGGAATCTGGCCTGGAAGTTGTCAATGAGCTCTTTCTGCAATTCTCTCTGGATCTTGACAATGGTGTTAAAACAGCGACCTTTGAGCTACAATTTTCCTCTTGGGGAAGAGGTGGAAATTCACAGATGTTAAATCTGGTGAACAGAGTCGGCACAGAAGCAATACTATGTTGTTTTAGGCAAGAAGCTTACGAGTGAGGAGAGCTTGGTGAAGAATCCGGTTGCTTTGGCTAACTGTTCTTCCTCAAATGCTTCAAAATTTCGCAGTACAACTCTCGATTGATGGTCTGGCCTTAGGGGATGAGTTTTCAATGCACAAATTCCACATTTCTGGGACTGGCACTTGTGGAAAATCTTCCAGATCATTCATCATCTTCCAGGGACATTCTTCCACTTTTGAAGAGCTTGTGCTCTTTTACTCTTTTACTTGTTTCAATCATTTGACTGTGGCCATGCTGGAGCGCTGCCTTTCGTTGAGCAAATCGACCCCAGGACTTATTCTTTGTAAGCCTAGTACTTATTCTATTGGTCTCTTTTGCCAAACCTCTAAGTTACGGGGATGCAAACACACCAGCATCAATTGTCAAGCGATGTTGGGGGAACAAATACAAACACACACATATATATATACATATACATATATACGACGGGCTTCTTTTAGTTTCCATCTACCAAATCCACTCACGAGGCTTTGGTCAGCCCGAGGCTATAGTAGAAGACACTTACCCAAGGTGCCCCACCGTAAGACTGAACCCGGAACCATGTGGTTGATAAGCAAGCTACTTACCACACAGCCACTCCTGCACCTACTCAAAACATTGCATGCAACCCTCTGCCTCATTGCTGTAAGCTTGCTGAAGCATGCTCAATGTCTTTCTAGCAGACTTACCAAGTTTAACACAAAATTTTATGTTGGCTTTTTATTCCAACTTCCTGTCCATGACAAAATCACAAACTACAGCACACCCGTGGTCACAAAAACACAAATTTCACACCCTGTGAAGCAACACACTATTTCACAAAGGTCACTGTTAGCTCTCACTGTGCGCATGGCTGTGTGCTGCCATCTGTTGGCACGCTACAGAACCAGTCTGGAAACTTCTTGATACCACCTCATATGTGACTTGAAGAAAGTTTGGTCAGTATTTATTAGTCTAAAGACCATCTAGAAACTTTCTCATTTGTCCTCCTTCACTCCATAGACTGATGGCTTTAATATTTTGGTAATTAAACTTTTGCCAATCAAGGAAATGCCATGGATCTGTTATGGTGGTTACCATGGATCAATCATGACCTGATAATGTGGAAAGAAAAGGTTTTATTAAAAATGATTCAGAAATTAATCAATGTCTCTCAAATCAATTTCCAGCCCTACCCAATTCCTCCCATCCTTTATTCCCTCTACTTTCATCTCCATGCATAAAGTTGCTTCTCTCAATGCTCTTGCAAGCCGCATGGTAACGTTACTAGTACTGGTGGCATAAAAAGGAAGGGCATCCAACTGCAGAAACCATATCAAAGCAGATACTGAAACACAATGCAATCATTGTGCCCATTGGATCCAGCACAGAACATGGACATTAAATGATGAGGATGATGATTATGACAACAATGACGACGACGACGACGATGATGATGATGATGATTTGTCGTCTTCCTCTTCACCTTCTTCTTCATCATCATCATCATCATCATCATCATCATCATCATCATCATCATCATCATTTAACATCTGTTTTCCATACAAACATGGGTTGGATGGTCTGACAGGAGCTGGCAAACCAGAGGGTTGCACCAGACCCCAATCATCTGTTTTGGTATGGTTTCTATGGCTAGATGCCCCTCCTAATGCCAACCACTTTACAAAGTGTACAGAGTGATTTTTATGTGACACCAACATAAATGCTTTCTTACATGTTGCAGGCACAAGGTGCATTTTTACATAACACTAGCACAGGTGCTCTTTACATGATGCTGACATGGGTCCTCTTTGTGTAATGCCAGCAGAGGGGCTTCTAATGTGTCACTAACATAGGTAGTTTTTACATGGCACTGTTAAATGAATATTCTTAAAGCTTCTCAAATGAGTATTCTTAGACCTTTGCTTGTTTCTGTTTTTGCATTTTTCTATCTATTTTCAGTACAAACATGGACAAGATGTTTTGTCCTTACTGCAGATAGTTGGAACTGAGAGGTTGTACAAGTTAAATAGCCTTTTTATCATTGATTAGTCAACCTTAAAGTCAACTACATAGTTGAAAGTTCTCTGAGGACCTTGAATTTTTTAAAGATGTATGAGTGGTGTAAATTGCAGTATTCCAGAGGAAAATATCGGGTTCACATTTTGACACAAGGCCAGTATTTTCATGGGGTGGGTTAAGTCAATTACATCGACCCCAGTGCTCAAATGGTACTTACTTTATTGACCTCAAAAGAAGGAAAGGCAAAGTCAACCTCAGCAGGATTTGAACTATGAACGTAAAGACAGACAAAATGCCACAAAGCATTTTGACCAGTATGCTAACGATTCCGCCAGCTCACCACATTATTCCAGAGGAAAATATTCTCTTCTACTTCTAGGCACAAGGCCTGAAATTTAGTGGGAGGGTGCCAGTCGATTAGATCGATCCCAGTACACAACTGGTACTTAATTTATCAACCCCGAAAGAATGAAAGGCAAAGTCGACCTCGACAGAATTTGAACTCAGAACATAAAGACAGACAAACTACTGCTAAGCATTTTGCCCAGCATGCTAATGTTTCTTATTTCTCTACTGCCCGCAAGGGGCTACACATAGAGGGGACAAACAAGGACAGAGAAATGGATTAAGATGATTATTTGGCAGTGTTTCTACAGCTGGATGCCCTTCCTAACGTCAACCACTCCGTGAGTGTTTCTTTATTGCCCACAGGGATCTAAACACAGAAAGGACAAACAAGGACAGACAAAGGGATTAAGACGATTACATCAACCCCAGTACATAACTGGCACTTGTTTAATCAACCCCGAAAGGATGAAAGGCAAAGTCGACCTCGGTGGAATTTGAACTCAGAACATAGCAGCAGACGAAATACCACTAAGCATTTTGCCTGGTGTGCTAACATTTCTGCCAGCTCGCCACCTTCCCAGATGAAAATATTGAGATTCCATTGGGGAAAGTGTCTTGCAGTTGAAGATTTCTTTGCCTTTGTTTACACTGTTTTGGCTAGATATATCATTATTACTTATTTTTAGTTTAATGTAGATATTAAGGATGCTGATCTTGAATTAATGTAAGACTATTAATGTTATGCCATAAATTGTATTTTATACAATATTATTTTTTTCTTGTTATCAGATGTGGTAGGGAAATCAGGTTAGTGAACTGTTAAAGGGGAATAAATAGGTTAAGGCGATTCTATATAAAGGTTGTAGCTATTTGAAATTGTAACTGATTATTCATTAGTCTGACACTTCAGCTGTAGAGTAATTGTGTTTTAAGAGACATATTCCATTATAGCAATCATTTTAGATAATAAAAAAGAAAAATATGAAGGGTAATGGATAGTGGAATTAGTAGAAGCTCAGACTAAATATCTTGTGGTATTTTAGTTAAATCATATCTTTTTTTCTGAGTTTAGATCCCAGTAAAGAAACCTTTTATCAGTTGCATATAAAAATGTAATAGGTACATATTGAGCATCCTGGAGAATTGTCAGCAGTCTAGAGTAAAAGAGGGAGAAGCTAAAGGTAGTAAACAGTGAGTAAATTTGATTAGAACCTACAGAGAAAGAACTGAAGATGAACTTCCAGATATTTGCAATGATCATCATCATCATCATTGTCATCGTCGTCATCATCATCATCATCATCATCATCATCATCATCATCGTTTAACATCCGCTTTCCATGCTAGCATAGGTTGGACGATTTGACTGTGGACTGGCGAACCAGGCTCCAATCTGATCTGGCAGAGTTCTACAGCTGGATGCCCTTCCTAACGCCAACCACTCCGAGAGTGTAGCGGGTGCTTTTATGTTTTAGCTATTTTGGATTACAAACTTTTAACTTATGCTTCAACTGAAGAATCTAGAGTGGTTTTTTTACAAAATGAAAGGTGATTACCATCGCTACTTGACAGAATTTGCCCCTGGGGAGGAGTGTAAGGATGTTGCTAACAATAGTATAATTGCCAACAAATTGGCAAGTGAATATACCATTAAGGACCTACTTCTCACCCACATGATACAATTAGACTTGGCACTCAATTTCTTTGTTGTCTATTATCAGATCTTCAATACACCTGGCCCTGCTTGTCACCTGGCCAAGTCTGCATTTGATGAAGCAACTGCTGAGTTGGATACACTGAGTAAAGAGAGCTACAAAGACTCCACCCTTATAATGCAGCTACTGAGAGACAACCAGCCTGCAGTCATTCTGCCTTTCAGCCATATAAGTTGTACAATGGTGTCAATAATAAAGTACATGTAGTGTATGCAGGAGATTTGAAATAAGGACACCTACCTTCTCTTTGTCGACGCAGACCTCTCCAGTGGTAATGCACCATTTCATGTGGCCTGACCTGAACGCTAGAAATAGCAGCTGCTTTTCCCCTACCTTGACAAAGTGCTCACACGTCCTACTCTGTCAGCTGCCCCGGTCAAAGAGGCCCAATGCTCCCAAACCAAATACTGTGGTTGTTTTAATTGACCACTGGTCTCCTTTGTGATATTTGTGAATACATACTTGTGTTAAATGCAGTTATTTCCACCATTTACTGATAAAGTAAAAAAGAAGCTCTGCATTAGGAATTGGTAAAATACCTGACCAAAAATAAAGAAAAACATGCAGTGTTCATTTCCATCATTTTACATTCTAATTTCAAATTCTGCTAGAGTAGACTTTACCTTTTAATCTTCTCAGGCCAGTGGTGAAGAAAATAAAGGACCAGTAAAATACTAGGGCTATGGATTTAATTGACTGTTCTTCTCCCTGTCCTATACTTTGTTGGGCTAAAGCTGTCATCATCATCATTTTAATGCCAGCTTTTTCATGTGTGTATGTGTCAGATGGAATTGGCATTAAGGCGGCGAGCTGGCAGAAACGTTAGCACACCGGACGAAATGCTTAGCGGCATTTCGTCTGCCGCTACGTTCTGAGTTCAAATTCCGTTGAGGTCGACTTTGCCTTTCATCCTTTCGGGGTCAATTAAATAAGTACCAGTTGCGCACTGGGGTCGATATAATTGACTTAATCCCTTTGTCTGTCCTTGTTCGTCCCCTCTGTGTGTAGCCCCTTGTGGGTAGTAAAAGAAATAGGAATTCATTGAGGCAGACTTTCCACAGCCAAATACTGACTTCATCTCAGAATCCATTTGTACTATTTGTTTGTTTTGTATATATTACCATTGTTGCTATTTGCATCCTCTGCAGTGGTATTCACAATGCATTTGGACATGCATCCGCAATAGTTCTTCAGGGGAATACTTTTTTTACTTTGTGTTAACACTGAATCTGCCAAGCAAACAAATGGTGTAAACTGTTTCTTGTGTTTAGCGTAAACTGGAAAGATTCAGAACAACAAGTATCAAGCAACAATAAAACAAAACAATAACTGTTTGAGAATTAATTTAAATTAGGGAAGAGAGTAATTTCAGCTCAAATGTCATAACATTTTACATTTTCTGTTTAAGAATTTTCTTTCATTGAATATTTTTAATCAAAGCTTCAGTGATTCATTCTGTCCAGTTGTATGCCATAATAGTGGAGGCGCAATGGCCCAGTGGTTAGGGCAGCGGACTCGCGGTCATAGGATCGCGGTTTCGATTCCCAGACCGGGCGTTGTGAGTGTTTATTGAGCGAAAACACCTAAAAGCTCCACGACGCTCCGGCAGGGGATGGTGGTGATCCCTGCTGTACTCTTTCACCACAACTTTCTCTCACTCTTACTTCCTGTTTCTGTTGTACCTGTATTTCAAGGGGCCGGCCTTGTCACTCTCTGTGTCACGCTGAATATCCCCGAGAACTACGTTAAGGGTGCACTTGTCTGTGGAGTGCTCAGCCACTTACACGTTAATTTCACAAGCAGGCTGTTCCGTTGATTCGGATCAACCGGAACCCTCATTGTCATAACTGACGGAGTGCTTACATCCCATGCAATAATGAGTAGTACACTGTTTGACAATACATATACATCGTCATTGTCATCGTCGTCGTCAATCATCATTAATCATCATCAATCATCATCAATCATCATCATCATCATTTAATGTCTGTTGTCCATGCTGGCATGGGTTTGGATAGTTTGACCGGCTAGAAGGTTGCACCACACTCCAATCTGATTTGGCATGTTTTTTTTTTTTTGACTGGATGCCCTTCCTAATGCCAACAAATCTGAGAGTGTAATGGGTTCTTTTACATGTCACTAGTACAGGTGCCATTTGCATGACGCCGGTATCTGCCATGACTGTGATTTTGCTTGGCTTGATGGGTCTTCTTCTCAAGCATGACATGATGCCAAAAGTCTTGGTCATTGTCTCCGTGAGGCCCAACACTATATAAAGATAAATATAGATATAGATATATGTATGTATGTAGGTATGTATGTATGTATGTATATGTATGTATGTATGTATGCATATATATATGTATGCATATGTATGCATGTATGTATGTATGTATATATGTATATATGTATGTATATGTTGTCATGTTAGTGCCACATAAAAAAAGCACCCAGTACACTCTGTGGAGTGGTTGGCATTAGGAAGTGCATCCAGCTATAGAAATCATGCTAGAAAATACAAGGGAGTTTGGTGCAGCCCCTGGCCTTACCAGCTCCAGCCAATTGTCCAATCTATGCTAGGATGGAAAATGGATGTTAAATGATGATATAGTGTGTGTGTGTGTGTGTGTGCGTGTGTGCATATGTGTGCACGCATGCACATGTATGTGTGTGCATATGATTACACCTCACTTGCTTTGTGGAGTAAAAAAGGGTTAAGTGAAAATCTAATAAAAGTTAGGGATGGGCAGAGCATCCCTCTTCAATAACATATCAGTTTTACCATGCAAACATTACAAAATAGGCATAAAATAAACACTTAAACAGATATTTTGTGTATGCACACACACACACACACACACACACATACAGTATGTGATGGGTAAATTATTGCCATTTTATATTTTTAATTTTACACATGCACATTGTTTGTTTGGGATTTTGTCAACTACATAGTATTGTAGGGTCAGTTGGGCACCATCTGTGAAAAAAACAGCACCATGATGCAATTCACACTGCCAGAAATTTGGCAACGTCATGCTGCACTGCTTGGCATTCAAGCTGGAAACTCCAATACAAACATTACTGAGTGTTTGGGCCTCAATCTGAAGACAAGTACCAAAAGTGATAAAAATCAAACATCCAGCCAACGTCATGGTGTTTGGAGTGATCACTAGTGATGACAACATTCTTCCACTTATCTTCCCACACAACCGCAGACTCAATACAGAGATCTACATCAAGTGCCTGGAGGCAGTAGTGCTGCGCTGGGTGAAGAAGGTGGCTGCTGGAACACCTTATGCTTGGCAACAGGACTCTGCACCATGCCATACAAGCCGAAGAATCCAGTTATGGCTGTCAGACAATTTCTGCAACCACATCACCCCTAACATCTGGCCACCTAACTCCCCAGACTGCAGCCCCTTTGATTATTATGTGTGGGTTGCAGTTGAGCGAGAGACCAACAAAACTCCTTGTAACACCAAAGATAAACTGAAGGCAAGGATTATGGCCACATTCACCAACTGAAACAAAGAGACCACCCAGAAGAGTTGCAGGAGATTCTGAAGTTGTCTGAAGGCTGTGGTTGGAGCCAGTGACGATTTTATTGAATAAATCTACTCTTTAGTATTTTGAGATATTTCTATGTAATTTTGGTAAATATATCCATTAAAATGAGATGTCAGTGTTATTTTCATTTTCATTTTTATGTAATTTAGTTGACAGTTTATTCATTACACCCTGTATATATGCTTATATATCACTTTACCTCATTAACACTAGGATATTGACACTCTCATGATAGATCTTTCCTAGTCCAGGATTTGTTGTATTCGGAAAAACAAATTGGATTAGCTTCCAGTTTCCAGCTCAAGAGCATCATGATGACTTTGAATTATTACCCGAAGGTAACCAAACATTGCTTTGTTAATCAACAGTGTTAGTGTTTACAGAGATAACTGAGAGTTTTGTCTGTAAGCAAATTGAAATAGCTTTCACAGTGCACAAATTCTTCAATATTCTTGTAGGTGATCCATAATCCATCATTTTAGCACAAGTATGTGCTGCTATGAATCTAGTATCTATTCATCTATGTCAACATATATGTACGTGTGTGTGTATACACATACATACATATACACATACATACACACATATACAGATGATAGATAGACAGATAGATAGATAGATAAATAAACAGATAGATTGATAGATAGATAGATAGATTGATAGATAGATAGATACATATATACATACATACATGTTGGCTGCCCCCTTGTTATTGAGTATGGCCATTGCACGAAGCTTAATCAATGTTGTTATTGTGCAATGCCTGTGCAAGAAGATTTTTTTTAAAGTGAGGAAAAGCTGTGCTCTGAGTCAATCCCACTCACTAAGCAACAGCAGCCATAATCCGAAAAGAACAAGTCAACATCATCGGTAACCACTGATCCACAGGTTTTATGTCGGAGTTATCCCAGTTACCTGAGTTACCTTCTCCTAGAAGGATGCCCTAACAAAGGCTAGGAGTCCTTCACTCCCAATGGTTTAACCGTGCGATCGGGTATTTAGTCCGATTATTTCTATGTCCCCACACATGATACAGCCTTAAGACATTTATTGGATGGCCGTTGACTTTCAAGAGTTCCTCCGCCCTTTGACGGGTTTTGTTTTTCATCCCGCAGGGTGACCAATAAACACCCTCCTCACCAAGCAAGCTTGGTGGGGTTGCCAGTTTAGTCACCGACGACCCGACCATGCAACAGGTTGTACTGGGTTATATGTTATCAGTAGCACTCAAAAGTGACCTGAGATAAAGATACATACATATATACATACATACATACATACATATATACATACATACATACATACATACATACATACATACATACATACATACATACATACATACATACATACATACATATATACATACATACGTATATACATACATATATTGTTTACATATTAATTGACCAGTTGGAAGACAGATATGCATCTGCCACTAAGTCTGATGAGCCATCTATAAGGCCTAGTGCTTTATGGATGTGAAGCCATTGGTCACTCTATGGCCGGACATATATTTAACTATTTGTAAATACTTTACTGCTCTATTCTTTAGAGTATGCTTCTTTTTTGGCTATATGATTCACTGATTATATATCTGGCTACCTCACATTATATAAAGGTGAGTGAGGGTAATTGGGAAGGAGATAAAGATGGTAGCGTTGGGTTGCTAATATTACATATACATTAGTACTTTGGTTTCCAAACAACTCTGGTCATGAATAAATTGAGCTTTATCTCCTGTCTTTCTCATATTCATTTAATACAGCAGTACCTCAGTTTATGAATGCCTCTGATCACAAATAAATCATGCTTTATATATATATATATATATATGTATGTATATATGTCTTTCAAAATGTGACCTTGTGTGGACCGTTGGCGATTTTTTTTCCTCTGTCTTCCCTTCTCTGGATCTTTCCTTCTCCTATGTTTCCGACGAAGAGCTCCGCTTGAAACGTTAAACCCTCCTTCTTTCCTTCTTTCCTGAGCGTCCAATAATACTATATTTGTTCCACGTCCTCGCGTTGTTGTGTTTTTTTGTGTTTTTTGTTTGGATTAACTATATATATATGAATGTATACACACACACACACACATACACATATATATATATAAATATATACATGGATGAGGAGAGATGTGTGAAGAAGTGCCACACCCAAACTGTTGAAGGAATCCGTGGTAGAGGTAGACCCAGGAAGAATGGGATGAGGTGGTCAAGCATGACCTTTGTACGTTGGGCCACACAGAGGCTATGACAAAAGACTGAGATTCTGGAGATATGCTGTGAATTCGAAGACCCTACAAATGAAGTGAGTTTATGGCTCACAGGACGGCCTGCTGTGCTAACCTTGGATCGTAGAGTGAATGCTGTGCTTGAGGAGATCTATTGTGTCAAGTACGTCAACATCAACATCAAAATAAAAATCAAATGAAAATTGTAGTTAAGATACCTGTGCCGGTGGCAAGTAAAAAGCGCCATCCGAACGTGGCTGATGCCAGCGCCGCCTAACGGGCGTCTGTGTTGGTGACATGTAAAATGCACCATTTGATCATGGCCATTTGCCAGCCTCCTCTGGCCCCTGTGCCGGTGGCATCTAAAAAGCACCCACTACATTCATGGAGTGGTTGGCGTTAGGAAGGGCATCCAGCTGTAGAAACACTGCCAGATCAGACTGGAGCCTGGCACAGCTTCCTGACTTCCCAGACCCCGGTCGAACCATCCAACCTATGCTAGCATGGAAAACGGACGTTAAATGATGATGATGATGTTGATGATAATGATAAAGCACGATTTATTCATGATTAGAGTTGTTTGAAAACCGAGGTACTACCGTAGTTGTAAGATGGCAAGCTGGCAGAATTGTTAACCACACCAGGAAAAATGCTTCATGGCATTTCTTCTAACTTTATGTTCTGAGTTCAAATACCACCAGGGTTGACTTTACCTTTCGTTCTCTCAGAGTCAATACAATAAGTACCAGTAGAACACCAGGGTCAATGTAATCAACTTATCCCTTTTCCTGAAATTGCTGGCCTTGTGCTTATAGATTTGAAATCAATACTACATATAATTCATTTGGTAACTAATGTTTTACTAAAGACATTTTCAATTACATCTAAAATTCTATTTATTTCTATATTTGTTTTGTGTCATAACTATATATTTAAACAAACATTTTTCAGAGTGTCTTTTGGTTACGTATTTGTGACTGCACTGGACCATACAGTGATATATTTGTTTATTTTGATGACTGAAATTCTATACTATTTACAAATGTATATGTAAATTTGAGTTTGTTATGTGACTTTGATAACTTTTTTTTTTTTCACAAAATTTAACAATCATGATACTTGTTTGACTCACAGTTTGTAGTAAAATCTTTACCAAAAAAATAAAACAATTTCGAAATACAGCTGACTATGGTTTCAATGCAAAGCAAATACATTTCATTAAATAACTGCTAAAATATTGTGAGTTAGAGTAATAGCTCTAAGTTAAAATCAATAAGTTAAAAGCAAGTGCATACACACACGCACACACACACACACACATACATGCACCCACACATATGCACACACACACACACAGACACGTGTGTGTATGCATTCACACATACACACAAATTCAATATATTTTCATTTTCAAATGTAAATTTTTTTTTTCCCAGAATTCATTATGTTTTCATCAATTTCCTGTTTGCTATTCCGAAAATTATAGATTTGAATCACACAAATTCTTATGATTGTTGGTTTAAAAACTATTTTCAAACTTAAACAAATAATTATATTTACTTTCATAGTAACACACATTGTTAAAGTGCAGGAAAATAACTAGTCTATGATATATCCATGATATACAGTCAAGGATATACTTTGTTTAAACTGCAAGCAATTTTCTATTAAACTACTTGAAGAATAAAGACTAGCAGTTTCTTACACTTGATCTGGAAAAAAAATTGTTCAACAAAGGAAATTTATGCTTCACTGTTGAGATGAGAATAATGTTAAAAATTATACAGACCTGCTCTTTTACTCTCTTTTACTCTTTTATTTGTTTCAGTCATTTGACTGTGGCCATGCTGGAGCACCGTCTTTAGTTGAGCAAATCGACGCCAGGACTTATTCTTTGTATCGGTCTGTTTTGCCGAACTACTATGTTACAGGGACGTAAACACACCAGCATTGGTTGTCAAGCGATATTGGAGGGACAAACACACACACACACACATATATACATATATACGACGAACTTCTTTCAGTTTCCGTCTACCAAATCCACTCACAAGGCTTTGGTCGGCCCAAAGCTATAGTAGAAGACACTTGCCCAAGGTGCCATGCAGTGGGACTGAACCCGGAACCATGTGGTTCATAAGCAAGCTACTTACCACACAGCCACTCCTACGTCTCAAACATTTTCCAGAAAACTGAATATTTTATTTTATAATTAGGCACAGGCATGGCTTTATGGTAAAAAACTTGCTTCCCAACAACCTGATTCTTGGTTCAGTCCCACTGCAAGGCACCTTGGGCAAGTGTCTTCTACTACAGCCTCAGGCTGACTAAAGCCTTGCAAGTGGGTTAGGTAGAAAGAAATTAAAAGAAACCTAGTGATAATATATACAGGGTGCAGTGAACAAACTGTCATCTAAATTACACAAATATGAAAATAACACAAGGAGTTTTGTTGGTCTCTCACTCAACTGCACCCCACACGTGATAATCAAGAGGGTTGCAGTCTGGGGAGTTAGGTGGCCAGATGTTAGGGGTGAAATAGTTGCAGAAATTTTCTGACAGCCATGACTGGATTCTCCTGCTTGTGTTGCATGGTGCAGAGTCCTGTTGCCAGACATAGGGTCTTTCAGTAGCCATCCTCTTCATCCAGGACAGTATTACCTCATCCAGACACTTGATGTAGGCCTCCATATTGAATCTGAGGCAGTGTGAGAAGATGAATGAAGGCATAATGTTGTCATCACTAGTGATCACTCCAAACACCATGATGTTGACTGGATGTTTGATTTTTATCACTTTTGGTACATGTTTGTATTGGGGTTTTTGGCACTTCATGTTGGAGCTTCCGGCTTGAATGCCAAGCAGTACAGCATGTCATTTACAAATTTCTGGCAGAGTGAATTATGTCATGGTGCTGTTTTTCTCACAGATGGTGCCCAACCGACTCTACTATACTGTGTTGTCGGCAAAATCAAAAACAAATAATGTGCCTGCATGAAATTAAAAATATAAAATGGTGACAATTTACCCATTACACCTTGTATGTATATACCTGCATGTGCATGTCTTAGAGTCTGTGATTGTCCCCCACCACTACTTGACAATCTGTGATGGTTTGTTTACATTTCTATAACTTGGCAGTTTGGCAAAAAGAGACTGATAGAATAAGTACCAGTCTTTAAAAAAAGGTTAATTACTGGGGTTGATTCATTTGAATAAATGTCCCTGAAGCCACATTTTTCACTTCACCATATATGCATTTCTTTCACTCCAACAAATATGCATTTCTTATGGAGACACATGGCTTAGTTGTTAGGGTATTGGACTCATGATCATAAGATTGTGGTTTCGATTCCTGGAACGGGCGATGCATAGTATTCTTGAGCAAAACACTTCACTTCACGTTGCTCCAGTCCATTCAACTGGCAAAAGTAAGTTATCCTGTGATGGACTGGCATCCCATCCAGGGAGGAATGTATACACCAGAGAAACCAAGAAACCAGCCCTACACTCCTTACAGAGTAATGTGGACTAACCATATTCTTTTATTCTGTTATTCTTTTAATTACATTATTTACATTTGATGGATATTTGTCCTCATCTTGTTGTTAACACAATGTTTCGGTTGATATACCCTCCAGCCTTCATCAGGTGTCTTAGAGAAATTCCCCCAAGACACCTGATGAAGGCTGGAGGGTATATCAGCCAAAACGTTGTGTTAACAACGAACAAGATGAGGTCAAATATCCATCAAATGTAAATAATGTAAATAATGTAAATAATATACATAGTTCCTCATTTCTTAGATATAGAACTGTATTCTTTTATTTGTTTCAGTCATCTGACTGCAGCCACGCTGGAGCACCATCTTTAATGGTTTCAGTTGAACAAATCAACTCCAGGACTTATTTTGAAAGCCTAGTACTTATTGTATCGAACTCTTTTGCCAAACCACTAAGTTAGAGGGACATAAACACACCAGTACCAGTTGTCAAACGGCAATAGGGAGGCAAACACAAAGACACACTGACATAGACATATACATTTTCATCATCCTCATTTAACGGCCATTTGCCATGCTGGCATGGGTTAGACAGTTTGGCTGGAGCTGATGAGCTGGTGAGCTGCACCAGGTTCCAGTCTGATTTGGCATGGTTTCTACAGCTGGAGACCCTTCTTAACACCAAACTCTCCATGAGTGTAATAGGTGGTTTTATGTGCCACCAGCATGGGTACCATTTACATGATACCAGCAACGACCATGACTACAATTCATTTGCAAGACTCTGGCAGCGACCCTGACAATTAATGAGTGCCATCTACATGGCACTGGCAATGATGAAAACCAACGACCATGATTCCCAAGGGGCCAATTTACATAGTACCATCGATGACCATGACTACAAAGCACAAGTGTCCTTTACATGGCACTGGCAATGACGAAAACCAACGACCATGATTCCCAAGGGGCCAATTTACATAGTACCATCGATGACCATGACTACAAAGCACAAGTGTCCTTTACATGGCACCAGCATTGACTACAACAATTCACAGGTGCCATTTACATAGTACCATCAATGACATGACTATGATGTACAGGTATCATTTACATGGCACCAGCAGTGAAAAAACACGTGGCACCAGCAGCAAACGACCGCAATTACGATTCATGGGTGTCATTTACATGACACTGGCACGGCCACAACTACGATTTCACTTGACCTGAAATGTCTTCTCCCACACAGCATATCGCCAGAGCTATCCATGAGACCCATGACAGCCTTTTTTCAGTTTCTTATTTCTTTACTGTCCACAAGGGGCTAAACATAGAGGGGACAAACAAGGACAAACAAATGGATTAAGTCGATTACATCGACCCCAGTGCGTAACTGGTACTTAATTTATCAACCCCGGAAGGATGAAAGGCAAAGTCGATCTCAGCAGAATTTGAACTCAGAATGTAACAGCAGACGAAATACCGCTAAGCATTCCACCCAGCATGCTAACATTTCAGCCAGCTCACCACCTTTAGCCTTCTTTCAGATTCTGTCTACCAAATCTACTCACAAGTCTTTCATTGTCACAAGGATATATTAGAAAACACTTGCCCAAGGTGCCATGCAGTGAGATTGAACCAGGAACCAAATGGTCAGGAAGCAAGCCTCTTACCACTCAACAACACCTGCACCTATTTTCATTTATTGGCATATACATGGAATATTTCAGTAATAGAATGTCAACTCTATTTGTTCTTAAATGTCATCGCAATAGTTTTTCGCTGTGACTTTTGAGAGCAGTGAAAGTACTCTGGTTTCAATGTCAGTGTTATATAATGGACTGGGCTGCTATCTCATTTTGTATTGTCCTACTACTTTTATGACGGTTATTATTTATTAATGGTGGGTATTTAATATTTCCCTAATAGCAATTTGATTTCAGTGTCTTGTTATGGTGCAACATAGATCAGTTAAAAGTGAATTTTCTGATAAAGAACTTATTGATTTTTGAGAAGGACTTCTTGATGATTAGGAATACATTTTGCATGATGTTAGATGGGTCCATCTGGATATAAGATGAGGTGCAGCTCATATGTTACTCAGATTAAGTTACATGCCAAGCAAGTTTATTGCTGTAAGGTTGTAAGAACTTCCGTCTCTCTTACAAACACTTACCAAGTGATCATGTAATGTTATTCACTATTCAATAGTAACAAAGTAAAAGTAAACTACAGCTGCACAAAGACCATGTTAAATGTCACCAAAACTCACAATGCAAATATTTTGCAAAGAAATCAAGAGCAAAAAGAATCAATATGCAAAGGCCAAAATGTGAAACCTTGTCTCTTGACTGACAATGTTTTGTAAAGAGTATTTCATATTGCGCTGTAAAGTAGCGTAAAGACCCCCTTTTGTTATGAATGACCATGGGATTGCATCTAGAAAGTTCCCCTCCAAGGCACAAGTACAGGCAAGGTTGTTTTTATGGAAGACCAGCAGTCATCCATGCAAACTAGTCTCCCTTATCCATGCCCCCTATGGTATGCAAGGGAAAGGCAAAGGCTGGCAAAGCTTGGTTCCAGTGACGTCACAACTCATTTCTACAACTGAGTGAATTAGAGCAATGTGAAATAAAGTGTCTTGCTCAAGAACACAGCACACAGCCCTAACCTTGAATTGAACTCACTACCTCATGATTGTAAGCTTGATGTTCTAAATACTGAGCCATGAACCTTGCATTGATTTCTCCCAAAATAATACCTTATACAAGAACTATCCAAAATTTCCTGCAGCAGAGTAACTCACCATTCTATTATGGAAAACAGGACAGTGCTGTCCAAATATATCTTTATATATAAAAGTAAGGTTGTGTGTCTGTCTCCTACGATTTAGATTCCTAACTACTCCCACATTTTGCGGTGCAGTTTAACCAAAAGCAGGTATCTTATAGTCGTGATTCATATCGAGCCCTTCTGGGTCTACGATGAGTCTACGATTTTAAAAATAATTTACCATCATTTTTTTCCATTTTAATGCATTTTTTAGGTATTATATAAGGGAAGTAACCCTCTAAAAATGTCTACGATGAGTCAACGATTTAAAAAAAAATTTACCATAATTTTTTTTTCCCATTTTTAATGCATTTTTTTGCTATTTTTTTGGCTATAACTCTCTAAAAATGCTTTATAGTTATTTCCCTTACAAACCTGAGCAACGCCGGGCGATACTGCTAGTTTGAAAATAAAAACAGAATGGAATAACCACATGTAATACAAGTACAGGTATTACAAATCATCATACTTTGGTCTTCCTCTTAAAGAAAGTTATAAACTACAAGTTGGCAATAAACCCACCCAATAGGGTTGTGAAAGCCCTTCCCCACTGTATGATTTAGAGTCATTTTGGGGTGGATTCTAGAATGTAGACAAACAACACAACTGAGGTGCATGTGACCTGATGAGCTACAGAGTGAGCACTGAAATTATGATTATTGTCCGTTGCCAGCCTCGCCTGGCCCTCGTGCCGGTGGCACATAAAAAGCACCATCCGTTCGTGGCCGTTTGCCAGCTCTGTCTGGCACCAGTGCGGGTGGCACATAAAAAGCACCCACTACACTCACGGAGTGGTTGGCGTTAGGAAGGGCATCCAGCCGTAGAAACACTGCCAGATTTGACTGGGCCTGATGAAGCCTTCTGGCTTCACAGACCCCAGTAGAACCGTCCAACCCATGCTAGCATGGAAAACGGACGCTAAACGATGATGATGATGATGATGAATCAGGTAACTCTCCTGTTAGTTGTTGCAAAACTACTGAATGGAAAATCACCTGGGAGGGGAGTTGATAGTTAGTTATTGGTATAGAAAGCTCATGTTCTACAGGGCAACCTTTGTAAACCTGTTCAAAAGAACAAGAAATACTGATGTATCAGGCTGGTTGACAGTTACATATACAACACAAGCAACTAAAAACCAGGAGACACATGTGACCAAAAGCTACAGACCAAGAGCACGTCCAAATTAAATGTATAAATTCTTTCTACTATAGGCGGTGAGCTGGTAGCAACGTTAGCGCACCAGGTGAAATACTTAACAGTATTTTGCCTGTGTTAACATTTTGATATAGGTGTAGGAGTGGGTGTGTGGTAAGAAGCTTGCTTACCAACCACATGGATCCAGGTTCAGTCCCACAGTATGGCACCTTGGGCAAGTGTCTTCTACTATAGCCTCGGGCCGACCAAAGCCTTGTGAGTGGATTTGGTAGACAGAAACTGAAAGAGGCTTGTCATATATATGTATATATATATATGTATGTATGTATGTATGTATGTATGTATGTATGTATGTATGTATGTATGTACGTATGTGTGTGTGTGTATAGGTTTGTGTGTCTGTGTTTGTTCCCCCAACATCGCTTGACAACTGATGCTGGTGTGCTTACATCCCCGTAACTTAGCGGTTCAGCAAAAGAGACTGATAGAATAAGTACTAGGCTTACAAAGAATAAGTCTGGGGTCGATTTGCTCAACTAAAGGCGGTGCTCCAGCATGGCCACAGTTAAATGACTGAAACAAGTAAAAGAGTATAGGCATAAGGCTTGAAATTTTGTGGGAAAGGTTTAGTTGACCTCATCGACCTCAGAGTCTTTCATATTGCACTGACCTCCTAAAATAGGAGCTTACAGAAGACTTATCCTTAACTGGTACATATTTTATCAACCCCCAAAAGGGAAAAAGCAAAGTTAACCTCAACAGTATTTGTACTTAGAATATAAAGAACCAGAGGAAAAGTCACTGAGCATTTTACCTGGGGTGCTAATGATTCTGTCAGCTCACTACACCTTTGTGGTGTACAAATTATACACAAGTTGCTGGAAGGCATTCATCCAGGACTACTGCAAAACACAATGTAGAGACTGATGAGCAGGCAAGAGGAAAGAAAGGAGTTTGGTGCCATGTCATATATTTCCTCATCAACAAATCTGTCTTTAACCCTTTAGCATTTAAACCAGCCATCATCATCATCATCATCATCATCATCATCATCATCATCATCATCATCATCATCATCATCATCATCATCATCATCGTTTAACGTCCACTTTCCATGCTAGCGTGGGTTGGACGATTTTGACTGAGGGCTGGCGAACCAGATGGCTACACCAGGCTCCAATCTTGATCTGGCAGAGTTTCTACAGCTGGATGCCCTTCCTAACGCCAATCAGTGTAGTGGGTGCTTTTTATGTGCCACCGGCACAGAGGCCAGTCAGGCGATACTGGCAACGACCTCGCTCGAATCTTTTTACACATGCCACTGGCACAGGTGCCAGTATATCTAACCAAAATATTTTGTCTGTTTTATGCTCAAACTGGCCAGATCCAGCTTCTCACACCTACCCTACAATGTCAGTCTAAAATTAAACAATCCAATAGTTGAAATCTCTCAAAGCTACAAGATAATGCAGGATTAATTCAAAATAATGTGAATAAATAAGCATTGCATTTGACAGAGGAATCTGAATGCCAAAGAGTTAAGGAAGCAAAGCAGTATCACAAAACATGCTGACAGTATGGCTAAACTAGAAGAAAGCATTTGTCTCTCTTCCTTACTCATGGTCAATAGGATCACAATACCTTGCTGAGGTTCCAATTGATAAAGTCCTTGACATTAAGAAACTGACAACAATATGGCTCACAGAACTAATGTTAAGAACTGATGCTATCGCTATAGTCACTAACGGAATTAAGTTATCAACAGGAATATTTCAGGGAGACAGCTTTTCTGTACTGCTCTTTGTCTTTGCAGTGAACCCCTTGTCAGCCCTGTTAAGGATAAACAAAAGTTTCTTGATAAAAGGTGCTGATGAATGGAATGTCTTTAAGCTGTACTCAATATTCCTGACACCAACAAGCAATTAGTTTAAATTTGGAGATATGCTATTGTTTAGAATTTATTCATACATGTAGAAATTCGTAATCCTATGTGTATATTTAGGTGTATCATCTTCAGGTCATAGGGGTTCACAAAAGAAGTTTGTTAGGTTGAAAGTATATGGTAATTAGCAGATGAGTCATTTCGCTTCGTTGTTGTTGGTTTTATTTGGATATTAATGAGATATTTAACCTTTTGTTTTAAGAAATATGGAGGTTAAAGAAAAACAAATTTGTGAGTGGCTGTGTAGCAAGAAGCTTGCTTCTGAACCACATGGTTCCAGGTTCAGTCTTACTGCATGCTACCTTGGGCAAGTGTCTTCTACTATAGCTTCAGGCTGACCAAAGCCTTGTGAGTGGATTTCATAAACGAAAACTGAAAGAAGCCTGTTGTATATATATATATATATATATATATATATATATGTTTGTATGTATGTATGTATGTATGTATGTATATGTATATATGTGTGTGTATGTCTTTTTGTCTGTGTTTGTCCCCCACCATCGCTTTGACAACTGGCGTTGGTGTGCTTACATTCCATAACTTGGTGGTTCAGCAAAAGAGACTAATAGAATAAGTACTAGGCTTATATATATATATATTATATATATATATATATATATAGAGAGAGAGAGAGAGAGAGAGAAATAGATAGATAGATAGATAGATAGATAGATAAATAGATACAGAAGGTGTCCATGAATTACCTTTACAATTTGAAAAATTCAGAAAAAAAATGAAAATTAAGGATAATTCAGCAGATTTTATTGGCAAACATAAAATTTTATTAGAAACATCTGAACACTTTTAAGCAGGTTGCATACAGCACACCTAGATGATACAATATGATAAATTGTGAAAGTTGTAAAGAAAATTACGAACAACCTGTGTGTGTATATGTATATATATATATATATCATCATCATCATCATCATCGTCGTTTAACGTCCGTTCTCCATGCTAGCATGGGTTGGACGGTTCGACCGGGGTTCTGGGAAGCCAGAAGGCTGCACCAGGCTCCAGTCTAATTTGGCAATGTTTCTACAGCTGGATGCCCTTCCTAACGCCAACCACTCCGTGAGTGTAGTGGGTGCTTTTACGTGCCACCTGCACAGGTGCCAGGCGGGGCTGGCAACGGCCACGGTCAGATTGGTGTATTTTATGTGCCACCGGCACGGAAGCCAGTCGAGGCGGTGCTGGCATCGGCCACGAGTCGGATAGTGCTTTTTACGTACCACCAGACCAGGGATCCTGGCTGGTTCAATTCGATTTCGATTTCGATTTCGCTTGCCCCAACATGTGTTCACAAGCAAAGGGGGTTGGCAAGGGTGCCTGTCGTACGGTTGCATTGGAGTATTTTACGTGCCACGGCCCCGAGTCGGATAGTGCTTTTTACGTACCACCAGGCCAGGGATCCTGGCTGGTTCAATTCGGTTTCGATTTCGATTTCGATTTCGCTTGCCTCAACATGTCTTCGCAAGCATGGGGGGTTGGGATGGGTGTCATATATATATATATTGTCCTTGCCTTTGAAACATGGAGTAGATGAAACAGGGACAACTGAAGAAGGGGAATATTCTTTATGTTGTATGTCTCATTTCTCTGTATGTTTTTTCCATTCGATAAAAAGTTCGTTTCTATGTTTTTGTTTTTATGTTTTCGTTTCTCATTGTGTTCAACTTTTTTTTGATGTCCTGTACCCATATATGCATATATATATACATATATATGTAGGTATGTACATATATCCTCATCATCATCAGCATCATCGTTTAACGTCTGCTTTCCATGCTGGCATGGGTTGGACGATTTGACTGAGGACTGGCGAACCAGATGGCTGCACCAGGCTCCAATCTTGATTTGGCAGAGTTTCTACAGCTAGATGCCCTTCCTAACGCCAACCACTCCAAGAGTGTAGTGGGTGCTTTTACGTGCCACCGACACAAGAGCCAGTCAGGTGGTACTGGCAATGGTCACGGAAAATCGTGTTTTTTTTTACGTGTCACCTGCACACTGGCACAAGTGCAAGTAAGGTAACGCTGGTAATGATCATGCTCGAAAGGTGCTTTTTACATGCCACCGAAATGAACGCCAGTTAGCCACTCTGGCAACGATCACACTCGGATGGTGCTCTTAGTGCTCCCCTAGCACAGATGCCAGTCATCGAATTTGATGTATGTATATATGCATATAGCTATATATTATTTATATATTTATATATATATATATATATATATATATATATATATATATATACACACACACACACACAGTGAGTGAGGGAGAGAGTGAAACAGACAAACAGACACATAGAGTAAGAGAATAATACACCATTTTTTTTTTATACAGACACTCTACAACCAAAACTTACAACAAACCTCTTTTAAATTACATTATCTCTATCTAAGTAAATATACTTATTCAGTTAAATTATAACCAATTTCATATCTATTATATTTATGAAAGATTGTATATATAAGTACCTCTACGATTAAACTAACTAACCAGTTGAATTATAGGTCAGAAACCTTCATGAAAATAACCACACTGAAATATTTCATTATTCAACTAAATGAATACTGTTCTGTCTAACAGTATTTAATGGAAATTTATACTTGTATGGAGGAAATATAATTATATGTTGGTTTAGTTGTTATTTGTGAGTCTTTTTAAATACAATGGCTTCCTGTAATATTTTCCTATTATGTGGACGTATGTGTATGCTTGTATAAGTGTGTGTGTGTGCATGTGTTTGTCTGTGTATGTGTCTATATCTGTTTCTATTATTAGTAGATATGTGAGTAGATATACATATACATACATACATATATACATATATATATAAACATATATATATATATATTTACGTATAATATATATATATATATACACACACACATATATATATATATAGATAGATATTTACATATATACATATGCATGTGTGTGTGTGCATGTGTATGTGTGTGTATGCGTTTATATCTATTTCTATTATTAGTAGATGTGCGTGTAGATATACGCGTACATATATATATATGCACACACACATATATATACATATCTACATATATATGTGTGTGTAGGTATGTATGTATGTATGTATGTATGTGTGTGTGTATATATATACATATATATACATATACATCATATACATATATATATATATACATATACACATACATATTTATATATGCATAATATATATATATATATATATATATATATATATATATATATATATATATATATATATATATATATATATATATATATATATATATACATATACACATATATATGTATGTATCTATGTATCTATGTATGTATAGAAGGTCTTTCAGATAAATTGAGAAAATTTTGCAATACATAAAACTGGTTATAAATACTAAAATAATGGTAGTAGACAGATATAATTTTAATGTAACATTTAACACAGCAAAAACATTTATCACTCAATATGGCCATCCTTTTAAGGCAGCGAGCTTGTAGAAACGTTAGCATGCCGGGCAAAATGCTTAATGGCATTTCATCTGTCTTTACATTCTGGGTTCAAATTCTGTCAAGGTCAACTTTGTCTTTCATCCTTTCGGATCGATAAATTGAGTACCAGTTGCATACTAGAATCGATCTAATCAACTAGCCCTCTCTCCAAAAATGTCAGGTCTTGTGCCTAGAGTAGAAAAGAATATGGCCACCCTTTTGGGCAATTACTACCACCATATGAGAACAAAATTTTCTTGCAGCTACCGCAGCCTCTGTCATTTTCATTTACACATAATGGAGGTCTTCAAACTGTTAACACTCGAGTGTAGTGAAGCATTGGTCTTTGCTTGAAGTATGCCCAATAAAAAGTAATCAAGAAGGTTGAGATTGGGACTATTATTAGGCCAGGTGTTGGCCCTCATAAAAAATGGCACCTTCTCACCAAGGAAGGCCTGTGTTGCTTTTGACTCATGGCATGCTACAGAATCCTGGGTAAGGACCACATTGTTAAGCCAACTTTTGTTCCATCCAAGCTAACAGAAAGTTATTTAGGATGTCCAGATACTCCTTTGTGCCAATCTTCTCGCCAGATTCAATGAAGTGTGAATCCATGACACTTCCATCACTCACCACAGCTTCAAATACCATCACAGGGGCAGGATTCTTAGTCTCAAACACGGGGAGAACGTCAGAAGAGTTGTATACAGTCTCTTGAGAATTGCTGGGATTCAGCTCAGCATTCACAGCAAACTTCTTCTCATCCATGAACACAAGAGTTTTTCCTGCACCTAGATGCTTGATGAATGACAGAAGCTTTGGACACCTCTTGGCTCTGATAGCTTTGGCCTTGGCTGTTAAGAGGTGATGGCATTGTCGAACATAGTTAGTCATGCCAAGATTCCTGTTCACAGCTCTGGATACCATGGAAAGGGACACTTTGCATTTCTTTGCAAGAGTTGTCATGGATGTGGATGGGTTAGCTTCAATCAAGTGTTTGAGGCCAGCAAGAAACTTTGAATTTTGCTTGGAATCACTTCAAGCCATGTATTTTTTTCTATCAATCTTTGGGCATCTCTTGGCTCTGATAGCTTTGGCTAAATAATTTCTTTAAATTATTTACTGTTGCTTTTGGCAGTTCCATCAACTTAGCAATTTTATTGGCAGTGTGTCCGGCATGTACCAAAACAACAATTCTGCTGTTCCATGACTTTCCGTTGTTAAATCAGTTTTCTAGTTACCTGAAAAATAAAGAGGGGCATTAGATTTTCAAGCAAGCAAGGTTTTCTCAAAAACTGAAATGTTAAACCCTCAAAGACAACTGCTTAAACTTAGTCTCAATTAATCTGCAAGAACCTGTATACATATCATCATTATCATTTAAGGTCTGCTTTCCATGCTGGCATGTGTTGGTTGGTTTGACTAAGGACTGGCATTCCAGGGGACTGCACCAAACTCCAATCTGATCTGGCAAGGTTTCTACGGCTGGATGTCCTTCCTAATTTCAACCACTCCGAGACTGTAGTAGGTGCTTTTACATGTCACTGGCACAGGAGCCAGTCATGCAGCACTGGCATGCTCAAATGGTGCTTTTTATGTGCTGCTGGCATGGGTATTAGTCAGGTGGCACTGGTATTGGTCACACTCGAATGCTGCATTTTATGTGCCTCCAGCACAGATGCCAGTTTGGCAGCAATGGCACTGGCCATGCTTAAATGGTGCATTTTACATGCTACCAGCATGGGTGCCAGTCAGGCAGCATTGTCATCAGCCATGACTATGATTTCATTTGGCTCAGCAGGGCTTCACCAGCACTACAATCTAACTTGGCTAGCCAGGTCTTCTTAAGCATGGCATAACTCCAAAGGTCTCTGTCACTTGTCATTGCTCTATGAGGCCCAATGTTCATCCCATGTCTTCCTGGGTCTACCTCTTTCACAAGTGCCCTCCACTGTTAGGGTGTTACACTTCTTCACACAGCTGTCCTCATCCATATACATTACATGATTATACCAGCACAGTCATCTCTCTAACTATAAAAATATAGAAATGCAAAAAATATTATAGAAACGCAAAAAATTCAAATATGAACATGGAAAACATTCGGGTCGATGTGTTCAACTAAAGGCAGTGCTCCAGCATGACCACAATCAAATGAGTGAAACAAGTAAAAGAATATACGAATAAATGAATATATATACGTATGTGTGCAGGGTGAGAGAAAGATATATATATATTTGAGTGTGGCTGTTGCCTGTACCGCCTGACTTGTCCTCATGCCAGTGGCACGTAAAAGCACCCACTATACTCTCGGAGTGTTTGGCATTAGGAAGGGCATCCAGCTGTAGAAACTCTCCCAGATCAGATTGGAGCCTGGTGCAGCCATCTGGTTTGACAGTCCTCAGTCAAATCATCCAACCCATGCTAGCATGGAAAGCGGACGTTAAACAATGATGATGATGAGACAGACAGATCCAAATGACAGATTGTTACAATTTTACAAATAACTTTCCAACAAAAGCTGCTAAGTGTTCCCTACATCTTTTTGAGCTGATGCATATAAAATTTAATGACCAGCAAGAGAAAATTTTCTTAATTAGTATTTCTTAACTGTAATCATCACCTCATTATTGCAATATGTGTGGTTACTATTTTAACGATTGCTTGGAAATTTGTTTGACATATGTTCTTGCTGCTTCTTAGAACATGTCAAAGAAACACACTGATGTGTGCTTACTTAACATCTTAGATCAGATACAGGAGAAACTGTATGCAATGAAGAATGAATATAAAATATAACCAAGGCTTTTATAATTGATTCATCAATAGCTCTATATTCATAGTAATATTATAACATTATATAAAGTCAGTGAGCAGGCAGAATTGGAACAAAATGTTTAGTGGTATTTCATTCAAATTCACAATCTGAATTGAGATCCTGCCCAAACTGACTTTGCATTTTTAACCTTTTGGGGTTAAAAAAAAAAGTTCCTTCTTGAGCCATGCCAGGCTCATAAGTGCTGGTTTCCTGGTTTCAGAAGCGTAGAAATTCCCCACCTGGACGGAACGTCTGTCCATCGCAGGATTACTCATTTTTGCCAACTTAGTGGACTGGAGCAACGTGAAAATGAAGTGTTTTGCTCAAGAACACAACGCATCGCCTGATCCAGGAATCGAAACCACAACCTTACAATCATGAGTTCAACACCCTAACCACTAAGCCATGCGCCTCCACTCAACACCCTAACCACTAAGCCACGTACCTCCACTCAACAACCTAACCACTAAGCCATGCGCCTCCACTAAACACCCTAACCACTAAGCCATGTGCACCCACTAACACCCTAACCACTAAGCCATACACCTCCACTCAACACCCTAACCACTAAGCCACGTACCTCCACTCAACAACCTAACTACTAAGCCATGCGCCTCCACTAAACACCCTAACCACTAAGCCATGTGCATCCACTCAACACCCTAACCACTAAGCCATACACCTCCACTCAACACCCTAGGCACTAAGCCATGCGCCTCCACCCAACACCTTAACCACTAAGCCATGCGCCTCCACTCAACACCCTAACCACTAAGCCATGCGCCTCCATTCAACACCCTAACCACTAAGCCATGCGCCTCCACCCAACACCTTAACCACTAAGCCATGCGCCTCCACCCAACACCTTAACCACTAAGCTATGCACCTCCACTCAACACCCTAACCACTAAGCCATGCGCCTCCACTCAACACCCTAACCACTAAGCCATGCGCCTCCACTCAACACCCTAACCACTAAGCCATGCACCTCCACCCTTTCGGGGTTGATAAAATAAGAATCACTTGAACACTGAAATCAATGTAGTCGACTTGCCCCTCCCTGTAAATTACTGGCCTTGTGGCAAAATTTGAAACCAATATTTTAACATTATATAGGTAGTGAGCGGAGAGAATTGTTAGCACTTTAGGCAAAATGCTTAACAACATTTCATCTGTCTTTATGATCTGAATTCAGATTCTGTTGCGGTTGACTTTATTTTTCATCCCTTCGATGTCGGTAAAATAAGTACCAGCTCCTCCCCATAAATTGCTGGCGGCAAGTTGTTAGAATTGTTAGCACACTGGACAAAGTACTTAATGACAAAATACTTCTGGCTCTTTACATCCTGAATTCAAATTCCACCAAGGTTGACTTGGCCTTTTTGTCTTTTCAAGTACCAGTTAAGCCCAAGGATGGCTGTAATCAACTAACCCTGTCTCCTAAAATTTCAGTGATAGAAAGAAAGAATATGACATTATATTTTACTGCAATTATAGGATTGCCATGTAAAATAGAGGACCTCAACATTTTCTGTGAGCTCACCCATTCATCATAATCATCATCATTTAATATCCCTTTTCCATGCTGGGATGGATTGAATAATTTGACAGTAACTCACATGCTGGAAGACTGCACTGAGCTCCAACATCTGCTTTGGTATGGCTTCTACAGCTGGTTGCCCTTCTTAATACCAGAGTGTACTGGGTACATTCTTTGTCATAACTAGCACTGTAAGTACTCCCTTATGAAGAATATATTATAAAACGTTTGGATACCATGAAAGAAATAATAGTGGATATCACTTTATGCGTACAATAAAACAATGTATAATTTGTTGGACAGTGGCTGCATGGTAAGTAGCTTGCTTACCAACCACATAGTTCCAGGTTCAGTCCCACTGCGTGGCACCTAAGGTAAGTGTCTTTTATTATAGCCTCGGGCCGACCAAAGCCTCGTGAGTGGATTTGGTAGGCGGTAACTGAAAGAAGCCCGTCGTATATATGTATATATATGTATGTGTGTGTATATGTTGTGTATCTGTGTTTGCCCCACAACATCGCTTGACAACCGATGCTAGTGGGTTTACATCCCCGTAACTTAGCAGTTCGGCAAAAGAGACTGATAGAATAAGTACTAGGCTTACAAAGAATAAGTCCTGGGGTCAATTTGATATGACTAAAAGGCGTTGCTCCAGCATGGCCACAGTCGAGTGACTGAAAAAAGTAAAAGAGTAAAGAGTGGAGTGACAGAATTTTTAGAGCATCAGATTAAATGATATGCCGTATTTCTTCTAGCCCTTTACATTCTGAGTTCAAATCCTGCTGAGGTCAACTTTGCTTCTCATCCTTCCAGTGTCAATAATATAAAGTATTAGACAAGTACTGAAGTCAATGGTATCGATTAACCCCAACATCTCAAAATTTTTAGCCTTGTTTTTAAATTGGAAACAGCTAATTATTGTTGCAAGGATGTATAGTCACCAATATCATGGTGGTTGCTTGTTGGTGTGTGTTGTACTGTTGAGGGCCTTTGTCATGGAGTCTAACTGGCCGCATGCTTAACAAAGGAAGCCAACTCACAAACTTTTAACTTTTGATATATTTGTTGCTTGAAGGCGGTGAGCTGGCAGAAAAGTTAGCACGCCAGGCAAAATGCTTAGCGGTATTTTGTCAGTTTTTATGTTCCGAGTTCAAATTCTGCCAAAGTCAACTTTGCCTTTCATCCTTTCGGTGTTGATTAAATAAGTCCCGGTTATGCAGTGGGGTCATTATAATCGACTTAATCTGTTTGTCTGTCCTTGTTTGCCCCCTCTGTATGTAGCCCCTTGTGGATAGTAAAGAAATAGAAATAGGTATTTTGTCTGTCTTTATGTTCTGTGTTCAAATTCCGCCAAGGTCAACTTTGCCTTTCATCCTTTCGGGGTCGATAAATTAAGTACCAGTTGTGTACTGCAGTCAATCTAATCGACCAGCCCCCTCTCCCAAAATTTTGGGCCTTGTGCCTTGAGTAGAAAAGAATATTCCACACACTCAAAGGTGGCGAACTGGCAGAGACGTTAGCACGCCGGGCAAAATGCTTAGCAGTATTTCGTCTGTCTTTATGTTCTGATTTCAAATTCCGCCAAGGTCGACTTTGCCTTTCATCCTTTTGGGGGTCAATATATTAAGTACCAGATATGCACTGGGGTCGATGTAATCGACTTAATCCGTTTGTCTGTCAATCTAATCGACTGGCCCCCTCCCCAAAGATTTTGGGCCTTGTGCCTAGAATAGAAAAGAATATATTTGTTATTAGAAATGATTTACTGTGTTGGTTCTTTACAAGAGAAAGTGGCTGGTAATATAACTGCTGACTGAGAGGGGGAGAACCACACTGAAGGCTAGCTGTGGTACATCATGTGTGAGTGTTGGAAGCTGTTTCTTGCTCAAGGTGGTCTGTCTGACTGTCTGAGTGTCCGAGGTGGTCTGTCTGAGTGTCTGAGGTGATCTGTCTGAGTGTTCAAGGTGGTCTGGTCTTGACAATCTGCTTTCCTTGACTGCCCATGGTGGTCTACATGAATGCCTGAGGCCTTCTGGTCTTAGTGGTCTGCCAAGGCCATCTACCTTATTCGTTTCCCCAAGGCCATCTAGCTGAGTTAGGCACAAAATGGTTTTTATAGGGTGATAAGGAGGCAAACTTTAAATCATGAAGCCATGTCACACCACAGCTTCACGCTGGCTGGTCAATTTGTAGATCAATCACGTGAAAAAGTGGTGGCTCATTTGAAGTGCCTAACCAAGTATTTACCATTTAGGGTTTGAATCCCTATATTATATTTGGACATCAAGATTTCCAAATGACATATTTGATGAAGAATTTATTATAAATACTCTTTACTCTTTTACTTGTTTCAGTCATGTGACTGTGGCCATGCTGGAGCACCACCTTTAGTCGAGCAAATCGACCCCAGGACTTATTCTTTATAAGCCTAGTACTTATTCTATCGGTCTCTTTTGCCAAACCGCAAAGTTACGGGGACATAAACACACCAGCATCAGTTGTCAAGCGATGTTGGGGAGACAAACACAGACACACAAACATATACACACACATACACACATACATATATATATACATATATACGACAGGCTTCTTTCAGTTTCCGTCTACTAAATCCACTCACAAGGCTTTGGTCGGCTCAAGGCTATAGTAGCAGACACTTGCCCAAGGTTCCACGCAGTGGGACTGAACCCAGAACCATGTGGTTGGTAAGCAAGCTACTTACCACAAAGCCACCCCTACGCCACTCCTACTGTTTACAAAATGTGAAGATACACCATTGGAAAGTAATTGGTTGTGAATACTCCAGAATTCCTGCGCTTTTACAAATCTCACATAGCCCCATAATTACTCTTGCACACCCTGAGTGAAAACCCTTCTGGCAAAACTATTCCAATTCATACGAAGAGTTGCAATCAAGTAGAAAATATCTCCAAGCACCAAATACTCTTTTAATAATCTGCTTATTGCTTTGCTCATTATGTCTATGTGAATAGAAAGAGAGAGGGATGAGATTGTCTTTGATTTCTTTTGTGTGATTTTTTACCTGCTTTTGTGGTTGTTTTTGTGTGTTGTGTGATTGGTTATCTTTTTTAGCAACAGTTTTTCATTTGATATGTCCAACAGGTGAAACAGTTCAGAATGTGGAATGGTTTTATTTTGTGCACCAATGCAGAATTTTCGCCACCCACTCACTCGCTCATCCATGTGTTGATGTATTTTGTTCTGTGTTAGTTGCTCACAACATTTAATCTATGGACATATAATGGATACAGAGAACGTTTGTGTGTGTGTGTGTGTGTGCATGTGTGTGTGTGTGTGAGTATGTGTGTGAGTGTGTGTGTGTGTGTGTGAGTGTGTGTGTGTGTGTGTGTGTGTGGTGTGTGAGTGTGTGTGAGTGTGTGTGTGTGAGTGTGTATGTGTGTGTGTGCATGCGCATGTGTGTGAGTGTGTGTGTATTTGTATGTGTGCGTGCATGTGTGTGTGAGTATGTGTGTGAGTGTGTGTGTGTGTGTGAGTGTGTCTGTGTGTGAGTGTGTGTACAAGTGTGTGTGTGTATGAGTGAGTCTCTGTGTGTGAATGTGTGTGTATGTGTGTGTAAGTGTGTGTAAGTCTGTGTGTGTATGAAGAGAGAGAGAGGGAGAGTAGGGGAGGATGGGTGGATAATGTTAAGAGTTTTGTACAACTGGCCAATACAATGTTTTTAGTTCAAAACCTTTTACAGAGATAGTGCTAGTATTTGGTTGTCAACAGATACCAGAACACCATTCCTGTTTCATGTTTGAGTGGTTATTGATAGCAAAAATAGAAGAAGAAAAGGAACCCAGCTTCGTTGTAAAATTGAATTCTTTCAATAAGCAATATGTAAATGTCCATGTTTTATCATTTTAGCCAAATTAACACCTCACCACCTCACCACCACCATCACCACCACCAGCACCAGCACCACTACCGCCACCACCACCATCATCATCACCACCACCACCACCATCACCACCACCACCACTACCAACACTACCACCACCACCACCACCACCACCACCACCACTACCAACACTACCACCACCACCACCACCACAACCACCACCACCACAACCACAACCACCACAACACCACCACCACCACCACAACCAACACTACAACCACCACCACTACCCCGACCACCACCACCACCACCACTATTTTGAAAATGGTTTTATCCTCTGTTTCTATAAATTCTCGCAACAAAAATATTTAAAACCCAATGAAAGAGAGCCTCTACATGGTCCTAGAAAAAGCAACCAAATCTCTCTCAAATCACACTTAAGGAATTTAAAGAAAATGGAAGGCTACATGGGTTGGTTTTCGTCTGAGATGAAGGATATTTGAAAAGAGATTGGATGATCATAACTGGAATGGTTTTACTCACAAATCTAGCTTAATTAAGACTGACCTAAGGCTTATAACAACAACAACAACGTTGTCTTTGTAGTGGCTGATACTGGTGTTGTGTAACTAGCACTCATGCCAGTAGCACATAAAAAGCACCTTTCGAGTGCTGGGCCTCACGGAGGAAATCACAAATGACCAAGACCTTTGGCAATATGCTGTGCTTGAGAAGGTCCATCGAGCCAAGTGAAATCTTCATCATGGCAGATACTGGCGCCATGCAAACTGGCACCCATGCCAGTGGCACATAAAAGCACTCATTACACTCTCAGAGTGGCTGGCATTAAGAAGGGCATCCAGCTGTTGAAACTATGCCAAATCAGACCAGAGCCAGGTGCAGCCCTTCAGCTTACCAGCCCTGGTCAAACAGTCCAACTCATACCAGCATGGACAACAGACATTAAATGGTGGTGGTAGTGATGGTCGTGGTGGTGGTGACGATGACGATGATGATGATGAGGAGGAGGAGGAGGAAGAAGAAGAAGAAGAAGAGGAGGAAGAAGAAGTGGAGGAGGGAGAAGAGGAGGAGGAAGAAGAAGTGGAGGAGAAAGAAGAGGAGGAAGAAGAAGAAGTGGAGGAGGAAGAAGAGGAGGAAGAAGAAGAAGTGGAGGAGAAAGAAGAGGAGGAAGAAGAAGAAGAGGAAGAAGAAGTGGAGGAGGAAGAAGTGGAGGAAGAAGAAGTGGAGGAGGAAGAAGTGGAGGAAGAAGAAGTGGAGGAGGAAGAAGTGGAGGAAGAAGAAGTGGAGGAGGAAGAAGAGGAGGAAGAAGAAGTGGAGGAGGAAGAAGTGGAGGAAGAAGAAGTGGAGGAGGAAGAAGTGGAGGAAGAAGAAGTGGAGGAAGAAGAAGTGGAGGAGGAAGAAGAGGAGGAAGAAGAGGAAGAAGAGGAGGAAGAAGAAGAGGAGGAAGAAGAAGAGGAGGAAGAAGAAGAAGAAGAAGAGAAGAAGAAGAAGAAGAAGAAGAAGAAGAAGAGGAGGAGGAGGAGTAAAACTATACTGCTACGTTTTGTTTGTTTTTGTGATTGAAAATTATCTGGTACTTACTACATCGGTTACGATGACAAGGGTTCCAGTTGCTCTGATCAGTGGAACAGCCTGCTCATGAAATTGATACACAGGTGGTTGTGCATTCCTCAGACACACGTACCCTTAATGTAGTTTTCAGGGAGATTCAGTGAGACACGGAATGTGACAAGGCTGGCTCCTTTGAATAATGGGTACTTCTCATTTTTTGCCAGCCAAATAGACTAGAGCAATTTAAATTAAAGGGTCACACTGTGCCATTGGGAATTGAACTCAAGACTTTACAATTGTGAGCCAGATACCCTAACCATTAAGCCACACACCTTCACTTAAAATTATCTATAATTTTACATAAATACTAGAACATTCAATAGTCCCATGTAGCTTAGACAAAGACTACTGTTGTTCTTACTGCTTGTTCTGAATCAGTTTTGAATCTGGACTCAAAGATACTGCTGACAACAATAGATGAACTAAGCCAAAGAGGGGAAACTCTAGGACAGGGCTGGCCAACCTGTGGCTTGTGGGCCGTATGTAGCCTGCAGAGTTTTATTTTGCAGCCCGCTTGATACTTTCTTGAAATGGGTTTATTTAAATAAATATTTTAAAATTTTTATTAAAAATTAAAGATTGTAATGAAAAGTGAAAAAGAAGGATACTGCTGTTTTTGTAACGATAATATTTCATGTTGAATCAATGATCATTCACTCATTCATTACTGTAATAATAGCACAAGAAAGCAAAATGCTTTCAATTCTGTCAATATACAAGCAACCCTCAAAAAATTTTCTGTGATTAAAGTGGCTCGCAATGTAATTCAACTTGGCCAGGCCTGCTCAAGGAGGTCACTCAATCTGCTAAAAATAGCTGCCAAAACTTCCTGATATCAGTGGTGGTGGTGGTGGTGGTGGTGGTGGTAGTGGTGGTGTGGTGTTGGTGGTTGTGGTGGTGGTGGTGGTGGCTGCGGCGGCGGTAGTGGTGGTGGCAGTGGCGGCGGTGGTGGCGGCGGTGGTGGTGGTGGTGGTGGTGGTGGTGGTCATCATGATAGTTGAAGGATTGATGTAGAAATATCAGAAATAAAATAGCCATCTATGTATCATACTTAATGCATATACACTGTTGATAGGCCAGTTACTGTAGATAACATTTGCTATGGATGAGCTATGTTAAAAACATAATAGATATTAGAGGGAGACTCTAAGAGATCACTCCAGATGTAATCAGCTAGAATGCATTTTAACCTTTTTAGGCCTTTTCAGTGGCTCATACTCACAATCAACCAGATGTTTGGATGACAATCCATTGCTTCAAATGTAATGAAAAGTAAATAAAACATTCACAAATAGCTGCCCAGCTGAATAAAAGTCTGGCATATGCAATTGAAGCAGAATTAAATTGAAACAGCCAACTATGAAACATACTAAATGTATATACACCATTAATAGGCCAGTTACAGCAGTATTCATCCTGAGATAACATCTCTTATGAACATGCAGTGTTGAAAACACAATAAATATTGAAAGGAGATGAAAAACTACCCCATCAGTGGTTAGCAAGAATACTTGATTCATTTTTTGACATTTTTT
>NC_042997.1:172193536-172233536 GCF_006345805.1 Octopus sinensis
TGTTATGGGAAAAGAAAATGATATTTAATAACAGTCATGCTTTTTGTTTTTTTTATGTCTTTGTTTTTTTTGTCTTTGTTTTTTTTTTCCATTCTTCAAAATTATTTGTGAAGTAAATAAATTGGCACCAGTTGGCAACAATGAAAATCGTATGGAATTTATCTCTTGCTCTCTGGCATTCTCCACAATATTTCATGATTAAATTGCTTGCAAAGAATGGCAAGTTTTCAAAGTGATAGCACACTAGCTGAAATACCTTATAACATATATAATTACAGACATTTTTACACTTCCCACTAGCTTCACTCAATTGACTGTAAGTTATACAGAGGCAATTTCATTCTATAGTGTAGTTGACTACATCGACCTTACGACTTATTTGTTTATTGATTGGTACTTATTATGTCAATATATTTTAATGAGTCACTGTGTTTTGGGGATGTAAAAAAACCAACACCAGTTGTCAAGGAGTGGTGGGAAGGGACAAACACAGACACAAAGACATGTACACACACATTTAAGTATATGTCCCAGTATATATGTATATATATATGTATATGATGAATGGTCTATTGGACCTATTGTTTAATTGTGTTTATTTATGTATTTATACACATGTAAAAGTATATATACTATGATTATATATGTATATATGTATAAGTGTAAGTCTATATGGATATTTGTTCATATTTTTTATATATATTAAATTATACATGTATCTTGTTTCATGTATTAATATTTTTAAAGCTCTTTGTAACCTTTGACGTGGCCTATGGTTATATATATAAGTACCCTATTTTTAAATGCCTACAACCTCAATATAATTGACAACTATAGGCATGGAAAAAAACTACTTTTATCCATAGGCTGAAACAGCTGTAAGGAGTGATTTTAATGATTTCAAAAATTTACATTAGGATTTTATAATTGCTTTTTTATCTTATATGTATTGAATTATAATGTATATATGTATGCTATTAAGGTTCTCATTTTTGTTAAATGAATAAATAATTCAACATTCTAATATCTGAAAGCTGATGAGCCAACTAAATTGTTTCTCCATTTTCTTATTTGTATTATATATTATATATATATATATATACACATACATACAAGTATATAAAAGGACAATGCTCATTATTATATTAGGAGAATATACATACATTTTAACACTTTACAGTATATTTATGTATATACATAATTCTATACGTTGATCTAAAACAACAGAATTAATAAAGGAAGACCGGAATTTAAGGGAAAAGAAAAACCAAAAGGTCTCATGATATTCATTGAAGGATTTTATTTCAGATATTCTCATTTTAAAAATCATTTCCAGTTAATCATTGAGAGGACATTGGTGTTGCATTGGCAGAGGTTTGCACTGAGTGCTCTTGTTACTTAGAAATCATAATTATTATCGATGTTGTTCTCCGAAAATGTGTGGCCTTGTGCCTCTGTTAGAAATCATTATTATTATTGTTGTTATTATTAGGGCAGTGAGCTGGCAGAATCATTAGTGCACTTGATGAAATGTTTAGTGGCGAGCTGGCAGAAACATTAGCACGCCAGGCAAAATGCTTAGTGGTATTTCGTCTGCCGCTACGTTCTGGGTTCAAATTCCGCTGAGATCGACTTTGCCTTTCATCCTTTCGGGGTCGATTAAATAAGTACCAGTTACGCACTGGGGTCGATATAATCGACTTAATTCGTTTGTCTGTCCTTGTTTGTCCCCTCAACGTTTAGCCCCTTGTGGGTAGTAAAGAAATAGGTATTTCACCCATCGCTACATTCTGAGTTCAAATTCCGCTGAGGTCAACTTTACCTTTCATCCTTTCAGGGTCGATAAATTAAGTACCAGTGAAACACTGGGGTTGATGTACTTAACTAGCCTACTCCCACAAGTTTCAGGCCTTGTGCCTATAGTAGAAAGGATTATTATTATCATTATTATTATTATTATTATTATTATTATTATTATTATTATTATTATTATAAGGCAGTGAGCTAGCATAATCATAAGCATGCCAAACAAAATGTTTACCTGCATTTCGTCCATCTTTACATTCTGAGTTCAAATTCTGCTGAGGTCAACATTGCCTTTCATCCTTTTGGGGTCAATGAAATAAGTACCAGTTACACACTGGGGTCTATGTAATCTACTTAATCCTTTTGTCTGTCCTTGTTTGTCCCCTCAATGTTTAGTCCCCTGTGGGCAATAAAGAAATAAATATTCTATTTAAGGCGGCGAGCTGGCAGAAACATTAGCACACCAGGCAAAATGCTTAGCGGTATCTCATCTGTCATTATATTCTGAGTTCAAATTCTGCCGAGGTCGAATTTGCCTTTCAACCTTTTGGGGTCAATAAATTAAGTATCAGTTGCATACTGGGGTCAATCTAATCGAGTGGCCCCCACCTTCAAAATTCCAGGCCTTGTGCCTAGAGTAGAAAAGATGAAATAAGTATCAATTGAACACTGATGTTGATGTAATCAACTTGTCCTGTCCCCTAAAACTGCTGGCCTTGTGCCAAAATTTGAAATTACTATTATTATGTTTTATGTTTTATATTTTATGGAGATTGAATGTATTCAGACAATTTTATGGATAGATTCCTATGCTTGTTGTACTTAATAAAAAAAAATCTTTTTTTTTTTTTATTATTAAGTTTTACAGTATTTAAGTACCCAATCCTTTTTGCTTAGAGGTGGTAGATATAAAGCTTATCTTTAGATTTATATGGTTTTCATAATTTATTTTGTTAACATTTGTTCATTTGCATAACAGTGTGGGTTTCTTCCTCTGGCATTCAAATCCTCGAAATTTTGAAGACATTTTCAAAATTTTTTAAGCATTAACAAGGATTTTGAAAGAAAAAAAAAACGGGGGGAAAAAAAACCCCTGACAAGCTGAAGGTAAAAAGAAAATTAACTATTAAACATGTAAGCTCAAACACACTATGCAGACAAAAGGAAATGGCAATTTTACAAACAACCAACAACAGAAATGGCAAAATGGTAAATGCATTGTTGCCAAAAATGGAACAAGCATATGCTGCTTGATTCCAAGTAGATGCATACAGCTTTCCAGTGGGTTTTCACTTGATCATTTAGTGTAAATACCAGTGACACTGATGGGCTTTAGCATCTGGTTGATGGCCTTCCATGGAAGCCTGTGTGGTAAGAAGCTTGTTTCCCAACCACATAGTTTCAGGTTCAGCCCCACTGCATGACAACTTGGACAAGTGCCTTCTGCTATAGCCTTGGGCCAAACAAAGCCTTGTGAGGACGTTTGGTTTTAAAGACTCCGCCGGTTACGACGACGAGGGTCCCAGCTGATACGATCAACGGAACAGCTTGCTCGTGAAATTAACGTGCAAATGGCTGAGCATTCCACAGACACGTGTACCCTTAGCGTAGTTCTCGGGGATAATCAGCGTGACACAGAGAGTGACAAGGCTGACCCTTTGAAATACAAGTACAACTCATTTTTGCCAGCTGAGTGGACTGGAGCAACGTGAAATAAAGTGTCTTGCTCAAGGACACAACGCGTCGCCGGGAATCGAACTCACAACCTTACGATCATGAGCCGAATGCCCTAACCACTAAGCCACGCGCCCTCACTTTTGGTAGACAGGAACTGAAAGAAGCCTGTCGTGTGGGTATATCTATATATATAAAACTCTAGTTGTGTGAGTGTCTGTCCCCTTCGATTTAGATTCCTAACTCCTCCCACATTTTGCGGTGCAGTTTAACCAAATTCGGGTATCTTATAGTCGTGATTCATATCGAGCCCGTCTGACTATTAGCGCACGTCAACGATGAGTCTACGATTTTAAAAATAATTTAACATCATTTTTTATTCCATTTTAATGCATAAAATTCATCGTGTCTCGATGGCGGCGGAGTTGGCGTCCACGCTCACAGCTGCACCTGTTTGCTTCTCCCCCTTCCCTCCCTCGTGAAGCTGTGGGGAAGGGAGTGTAAAGAAATCAACGTCGTAATGCGTTGTGAAGGAGACCAGCGTTCTTTTAGAACAACGACTTCATGGCTTGAAGACACCAAAACAAAAATGGCTAAGAAAGCCCGAATTTATAAGGGAAGTAACTCTCTAAAAATGCTTATATAGTTATTTCCCTTACAAACCTGAGCAACGCCGGGCGATACTGCTAGTCTTTATATATAAAAGAAAGGTTGTGTGTCTGTCTACTCCGATTTAGATTCCTAACTACTCCCACATTTTGCGGTGCAGTTTAACCAAAACCAGGTATCTTATAGTTGTGATTCATATCAAGCCCTTCTGGGTATTAGCGCGCGTCTACAATGAGTCTACGATTTTAAAAATAATTTACCATCATTTTTTTCCATTTTAATGCATATTTTTTAAATAAAGGGAAGTAACTCTCTAAAATTGTCTACGATGAGTCAACGATTTTTAAAACAATTTACCATAATTTTTTTCCCATTTTTAATGCATTTTTTGCTATTTTTTGGCTATAACTCTAAAAATGCTTTATAGTTATTTCCCTTACAAACCCGAGCAACGCCAGGCGATACTGCTAGTATATATATATATATATATATATCATCATCATCATAGTTCGGCTTCACGAACGAAGATCAGGAAAGCTTTCCACATCTTGTGCATGCACGCTCATGTCTGACAAGTCCGATATGGGAAAGGCAGGTCCATGAGCAGTGTCCACAGGTGAAGGCAACATCCAGTGTGGTTTCAGAGGCGGCTTGCACCTTCCTCCTGTGCCTCTTATCCTTAAGCACGTCTCTTCTTTGTTCCTCAAACTTGTTGACCATGTTGAAGATCGTTTGGTGCCAGACATCATGGTCTGCAGCCAGGTCTGACCAGCATAGGTAGTTAATATGATATGTGGAGAGAGACTTCTTGAGGCAGTCTTTGTAGTGCCTCCTCAGGGCTCCTCTCACAAGGTGGCTGGTGGAGAGTTCGCCAAACAGGGCAATCTTAGGAAGGCGATGGTTCTCCATTCTGGAGACATGCCCTGCCCATCGGAGGTGGGACTTCAGTAGCATGGCTTCAATGCTGGGGATCTCGGCCTACTTCAAAACTTCAATGTTTGTGATAAAGTCACACCTGTGTATGTTGAGGATGGTGTGGAGATATCATCATCATCATCATCATCATTTAGCGTCCGCTTTCCATGCTAGCATGGGTTGGACGGTTCAACTGGGGTCTGTGAAGCTGGAAGGCTTCGTCAGGCCCAGTCAGATCTGAGGCAGGAGCTGTCCTTACCCCCACCATTGCTTGACAACTGATGCTGGTGTGCTTCCGTCCCCGTAACATAATGGTTCAGTAAAAGAGATCAATAGAATAAGTACCAGGCTTTAAAATAATATAAATACTGAAACAAGTACTGGAGTCGATTCATTTGACTAAAAATTCTCAAAGGCAGTGCCTCAGCATAAATAACTGAAATGAATAAAAGATAAAAGACAGTAGTTGAGATAGAGTTTGCAGTAAGTGGTTGTGCATAAAAAAAATCACCCGGTGGGAGTGATTTGCCCTACAAACTTTATACACATGCCAGATTTCATGAGCAGAACTGGAGAATTCCCAGAGCTGTAAGCTGGTGGATGGTAGCACTGTTGAGGAAGGATGGGAACAAAGGAATACAATTAATAATTTCCAATCAAAAGTGAACTGAAGAACGTTTTGTCAAGGCACAGGAGTGGCTGTGTGGTAAGCAGCTTGCTTACCAGCCACATGGTTCTGAGTTCAGTTCCACTGCATGGCACCTTGGTCAAGTGTCTTCAACTACAGCCTCAGGTCAAACAAAGCCTTGTGAGTAGATTTGGTAGACAGAAACTGAAAGAAGCCTATCGTGTATATGTATATATGTATATGTGTATATGCTGGCATGTGTGTTTGTCCCCCCAACATCGCTTGACAACCGATGCTGGTGTGTTTACGTCCCTATAACTTAGTGGTTCGGTAAAAGAGACTGATATAATAAGCACTAGGCTTACAAAGAATAAGTCCTGGAATCGATTTGCTCGACTAAAAAGTGGTGCTCCAGCATGACCACAGTTAAATGACTGAAACAAGTAAAAGAATAAAAGAATAAAAGATGCTGTGTAATATTCATTTTTACTGTAAGGTAGCAAACTGGCAGAATCATTAGCAATGTTGAGCAAAATGCATAGTGGCATTTCATTCATCTGTACTTTTTGAGTTCAAATTCTGCTGAGGTCAACTTTTGCATTTCGTCCTTTCAGGGTCGACAAAATATATACCAATTTAACACTGGGATCCATGTAATCATCTTACTCCCTGTCCTGAAAATAATGGCCTTGTGCCACAATTTGAAACCAATATTTATTCTCATCATCATCATCATCATCATCGTTTAACGTTCGCTTTCCATGCTAGCATGGGTTGGACGATTTGGTTGAGAACTGGCGAACCAGATGGCTGCACCAGGCTCCAATCTGATCTGGCAGAGCTTCTACAGCTGGATGCCTTTCTTTATGCCAACCACTCCGAGAGTGTAGTGGATGCTTTTTACATGTCACTGGCACAGGGGCCAGTCAGGCGGTACTAGGGTTCTTTGTATTCTGAGTTCAAATCCTGCCATTGTTTACTTGGGTGGTAGACTTAATCTGTAGCTGAGTCTAACACACACAGTCACTTGGTTTGATGCTGAAACAAATCTCTCAACATGAAATCAACAGCAGCTTTGTTAACCCACAAATAAAAGACAAAAGCATATACATATATATATACAGTCACATACACACTCACACATATATGTATACGACTTGTACATACATACATATATAAATGTATGTACATATGTACATATATATATACGAGTATGATACATTCTATGAACAACATGTTTATGGTTTCTTTTTCTTTCTGAAAGAGGATGATACTAGTTAGATATAGCATTTTTATGACTGTATATTTTTATTATATGAAAATTATACAGGAGAAAGTTGATTATATATTCAGTACGATATTTTATCGCCGACTCTCCTGTCTAGAGTATAAATAATTCTATGCAGCCTCTGTTAAAAGCTTTGACCATTATTATATACACAGTTTTTACATGCAAACGAACACACACACAAAACCTGGTAAATTTTTTTTGACAAATTATAACGGCTTTTTCCTAAACTATGTAGCTTACATAAATGTTTATTTATCCTAACATAAATAAAATTTACAGACATTGATTTGGCATAAATAATGAGTAACATCAAAATAATTATCACACCACTGGAGCTAAAAATCAGTGAAGAATCTTCAGGAAACAGCAGTTATAAAAGTCATTATAAGAGAAACTGGTATAAATATAAATACTTTCTATTTACTTTTAGAATAATAATCAGAAATGGACAGTTGGTCAATGTTGTTTGGGTTAACTGTGCGTACCAAATTTCTTTGCTTCATGAAGAGGAGACAAAATGTGATCAAAATACCAAAGTCATTGAGAGAATCAGAGCAAGTCCAGTTTCATACTCTTTTACTCTTTTACTTGTTTCAGTCACTTGACGGTGGCCATGCTGGAGCACTGCCTTTAGTCGAGCAAATCGTCCCCAGGACTTATTCTTTGGAAGCCTAGTACTTATTCTATCGGTCTCTTTTGCCGAACCACTAAGTTACAGGGACGTAAACACACCAGCATTGGTTATCAAGCAATGTTGGAGTGGGGGGATAAACACAGACACACAAACGTATACACACACATGCATATATATATATATATAATATATATATATATATATATATACATATATACGACGGGCTTCTTTCAGTTTCCGTCTACCAAATCCACTCACAAGGCTTTGGTCAGCCCGAGGCTATAATAGAAGACACTTGCCCAAGGTGCCACACAGTGGGACTGAACTTGGAACCATGTGGTTGATAAGCAAGCTACTTACCACACAGCCACTCCTACTGTATATATTTTTTATTTGCTTTAGTCATTAGACGGCAACCATGCTGGGGCACTGTCTTGAAGAATTTTTTAGCTGAATGAATTGAGCCCAGTATTTATTTTTTTAAGCCTGGTTCTTATTCTATCAGTCTCTTTTGCTGAACTGCTAGGCTACGGAGACGTAGATACACTAGCACCGGTTGTCAAGCAGTGGTGGGTGACAAACACAGACATAACAACACACACATACACATATATATATATGTATACACACACACACACACACACACACACATACACACCACACACACACACATTGTCTTTAATTCCTTTAGTCAAACAAATCAACCCCAGGACTTATTCTTTGTAAGCCTTGTACTTATTCCATCGATCCCTTTGCTGAACTACTAATTTACAGGGACGTAAGCAATGGCAGGATTTGAACTCAGAATACAAAGAACCAGAACAAATATTGGTTTCAAATTGTGGCATAAGGCCAGTATTTTGGGGAGGGGGGGAGAAGGTAAGATACCTACATTGATCTTAGTGTTTAACTGGTACTTATTTTATTGACCCTGAAAGGATGAAAGACAAAAGTTGATCTCAGCAGAATTTGAACTTAAAATGTATAGTCGAATGAAATACCACTATGCCATGCCTGAGGCATTTTACCTATGACTATATCATTCACTGTTCTCCATTTTCCAAGAATATAACCTTCATTATTTAAAGGAGATTTGGCTGCACCTTCAAGCAAATCTATAGTAGAAGACATTTTCCTAAAGTGTTGCACAGCAGGACTGAACCTGAGACAACCAGGCTTGAAAGCTAACTTCTTAACCACACAAACATGTCTGCAGTGCAGCTTATAATAGCATATATAGTAATATATGATAATTTTAACTAGTAAAAACTTAACCTGATGAAGTTGAAAAATTATTACCAAGAATCTTACCAAGTTTCTTTGCAACAGCTCAGCTACTGGGAAAGGTATGCAGTAATATATATCTGGAAGATCCTGGAAGGAATTGTGCCAAATTTTGGCGTTGAAGGCTACACCAATACCTGAATGGGATGACACTGCATAGTGCCAAAGATCCCAGAAATACCATCATGCTTCAATACCAGTTACAGCAACAGCCTGGATTTCAAGGGCCCACAGCTTTTTAATATTCTCCCAAAGAGTCTGAGGAACTTGCACAAAGTAGATGTAGGGGTTTTAAATCAAAGCTGGACCTCTTTCTGTCGAGAGTCCCAGATGAACCTACCACATGGCAAGAGGTGCAAATGAGGGTAGCTATATCAAACTCCATTCTTCACCAACTGCCACATATTAGAGGAGGCTCTTAGTAATAACAGCGTAGCAAAACGGCAGTGCATCAGCATGGCCGTAGCTCTGAGCTGAAACTAGAGAGAAAAAAAGAAAAGAATCAATCCAATATGAATTTAAGGAGCCAAGTCTTGAACAACATGACAAAAAAAAATAACCATTCTACTGTTAGAACCATCTCTGAACTGCTTCTTAATACTTGCACCAATATTTGATGAAATCCTCCTTCCACAGGTATATTTTCATCTCCCTTTTCACTGTTCTATGTTAATGCATCTTTTTTAATGTTAATGTGTCTTTTTTTCCTCTGAATTTATTTAGATTACTGGCTTAAATTTATTATCTTCTATAGTTTCATTTTCTCTTGTAATTAACTTCACTTTGAACTTGCTTTGAAGCCAAAAGTTTAAGTTTTTAAAAAATTGTCATCTGGATTATGCAATTAATTTATTCAAATCAGCAATTACTAAGTTGGTGAAACCATAAAAAAAGAATTTCCTTATTATTATTTCTTTAATAAATAATAATTATTATTTTTTAATAACAAACAAATAACATAGAATTCATTATTTTTATTTGTATATTCATTTTTATTTATTCTTTTTTATTTATATTGTATTTTTTTCTCACAGCATGAACAACGGCCTTTAAAAACATTCAAAAGTTTCTTTGAACTGAATTCTAAAACTTTATTATTTCAAATTAATTAAAATCTACTTCAAATTTGAATTGGTATGTGGTTCGAGTGCTGATCTATGAAGGGCACCTTGAAATAAAATCAAAATAGACCACATGCCCATTTTATTAGTTTTCATTTCACTTTTCCTAAGAACCTTTTAAAGTGAATGCAGCTCATATCCATGGCAATGCATATAAGTTTTAAAATTTATAGCAAATGCACAAACAAAAAACAGACATGGAATGGCAAGCTAAACAACATATAGTAAATGCACAAACAAAAAACAGACACAGAAGGTCACCAACTCCTCATTAGTTATCAGCCAGAGAGTCAAACGCAAATTTCGTGCCTTTAACAATAATATTACTTCCACTCTGGTGGCAACCAGCAAGAAACTTGCCAGAAATGGGTCCAAAACATAACAAAATGAGACAGACAAATAACAAATAGATGAACAAGCAATACAGAACATATATACACACAAACATACATACATATATATATGTATGTATATTGCCTGAAGAAATGAATCAATGATGATTATCAACTGGTGCCCACAGATACTACAGACTACACTGTAATCATCCCAGGAATATGGACTGTAATCTTAAGAGTCATATGATTTGTGGAAACGTGTGTAGCAATGCATTAAAAGTTTATAAATTTCATCCAAGGATTATTGTTATTATTATTATTATTATTATTATTATTTTTTTTTTCCTTCTTTCTTCAAATTTTCTTCCATTTCTTGCCAAGTGTTTTCCATACACCTAGGGCAGAGAAGGGCATTGTATGCATTCCCAGATTACACGTGCAAATTCACAGATAAAATATGTATTTAAAAATTAATAAATAAATAAATTCATGGATGGATGTTATTTTCACAGCAATAGTGCTCTTCTCAGTACATGAGCCGTTTTTGCACTTCCTGTAGGGATAGTGAGCCTGGAATCATTTTCAAATAGGTTTCAGTACCATTTTTTATCATTCCTAGAGATCCTACAATCACTGGTACTGTAGTCGCCTTGAGATGCCACATTTTTTCAATTTCATTTTTTCTAATTTCTATTTCAGGTCTTTATATTTACTAATCTTGTCAAATTCTTTCACCGCTATATTGTGATCACAGGAAATACTCATGTCAATTAATAAACACATCCTTTTTGTCTGATCTTTTATAATAATATCCAGTTTATTAGCTTTTATAGTCTTGTCGGTCTGCACAGGGAAGTCCCATTGAATCGACACATTTTCTCCCTCAGTCACAGCTTCAGGATGATGTTTATACCATTTGTCAGCGATTTTGATTTTATAATGCCGACATATTGTCCAATGTAAATACTGGCCGACTCTGTCATGTCTTGCTTTATATTCTGCAGGTGCTAAGACTCTACACCCTGAGATTAGGTGGTCTATTGTTTCAATCTCATCGTTACAGAATCGGCATTTTGGGTCAGCTCCATTTTTCATCACATTGGCTTGGTAGTTCCGGGTTAATAAGCTATGGTCTTGAGCAGCTAATATGAAACTTTCACTCTCTGCTTTAAGCCCTGAGCTTCGTAACCATTGGTGCGTGTGTTTCTGGTCGACATCAGCTTGTTTGCTACGGGCCACATACTTGCCATGGAGAGGTTTCTGTTCCCATCTGCAAGCTAAATTTTCATGTGCTTTTGTCTTTGCAATTAATTTTCTTTTCTTTGCAGCTGCAGTTGGCGTATTTCCTTCAGCCTGATCAATCTGGTGGGTATCTAAGTGATCAGTAGCGAATTTTTTGCTCTCTTTGAGAGTAGAGTGAAGTCTTTTCAGTCTTTCATATTTTTCAACAAGTTTTAGCATCCAATCGTTGGTTGCTTCAAGGTATTTGGCCAGTCCGATTGTGGTGGTTTTGTGTGTAAGCTCAAGCTGGATCAAACCTCGACCTCCCTGAGCTCTGGGAAGGTAAAGGCAATCCACGTCTGCTTTTGGATGGTGCATCTTATTACAAGTCAGTAGCTTGCGGATTTTTCTGTCAATTTTCATTATTTCACTGGTATTCCAGTTAAGCACATTGAAGCTATATAGAACAACAGGTACTGCTAAGGAATTTATGGCTAACACCTTATTATATGCCTTCAGCTGAGACTTCAGGACTGCTCGAACTCTTCTATAACATTCTTTCCTAACCTTCTCTTTCATGCTTGCATGCTGGATACCAGAGCCTTCATTTATTCCTAGGTATTTATAGGTTTGTTCCTGCTCAAGTTCCTTTATTACTATTTCGACATCTAATTCGATTGAACTAGACTTTACCAATTTCTCTTTCTTAAAAGTGGCTTTGGCACACTTTTCAAGGCCAAACTCCATCCCGATATCATCACTGAATCCTTTCACAGTATGTAATAATAATAATTATTATTATTATTATTATTATTATTATTATTGGACATTCACAAGCACTACTGGAATTCCATGAATCTTATCAGACAGGCATTAGGGAAAGCCTTAAAACAAGTGGGAAAAAGTCCTGGAATAACATCACAAATTCCCAGTATTGTGCACTCCATTGTCTAGCTAATAATGATTCAATTGTTATTAAAAAGACAGATAAGGGAGGCGGTATTGTAATTACAGACAAAAGTGAGTATATTTCAACTTGTGAAGAAGTTTTAAGTGACAAAATTTCATATGAAGAATTACCTGTCAATCCAGACCCCAATTACAGAGAGGAACTTGACAAAATAGTTCTGAAAATGGAGGGAAACAATTTCATTAATAAGGCCAAATCCTGGATTTTACATTTGCATTTTATGATCTCACCAAAATACACAAAAAGTTTGAAAGATTTCCTCCAATGCACCCAATTTGCAGTGCATATGAATGTTGTACAGCCAAAATTTAGGAGTGGTTGGGTGGTTTTCTACCCCCTGTTGCAAAAAGATCAAGTCCCTATATTTGAGATACTTTTGATTTTGCATCTAAAATCAACAACTTTTTTTAGCACCAAAGCCATGTCGTAAACTATTTTTTGGTAACCATGGATGTTCCTTCTTTATATCCCAATATTGACCATGATGAATGGTTAGAAGCATACATGAATGCCTTGAAAAATGGTCAAGCAAAAGTATCCCATCTAATTTTCTCTGTAGGCTATTGAGGTTTGTGTTACAAAGTAATACAATGAAGTTTGGACAAAAATATTACCACCAGAAGAGGGGTTGCACCATGAGTACCCCCATGGCAGTTAATTTCACTAATGTCTTCATGACAAAATTCAAGACACAGTTACTGAAGACATTCAAATCCCTACATGGTCATGGACCAATACTCTGGTTACAGTTCACTGGTGACTTCTTTTTTGTCTGGGAGGATCACAGGACAGTTTAATTGACTTCTTGCATTTCTGTGACTGTTATGCTAAAAACTATGACTTTAAGTCCAACGTAAAATTTACATCTAGTTTTTTCAAAAACTAGTCTTGAATTTTCGGACATAAAAGTTAAGTTTTCTGGAGGCAGAATAGTGACCGAGTTATTTTGCAAGCCCACATCATCCCACATTTACTTCCATCACTGCTCCAATCATCCTATCTATCTATCTGCTCAGTCGAAGTCAACTCTCAGTTACTCGATGGATCAGTGTCCTCCAGCCAGTTCTATCCTGAGTCGCTTCTTTCAGATTAGCTATGTCCATTCCTGTGTCACTCTTGATGGTGTCAAGCCAGCGGGTTCTTGGTCGGCCTCTTCCTCTCTTGCCACTGACCATTCCGAGCATGATGTCCTTCTCCAGGGATTTTCTCCGCATAATATGACCAAAATATGTCAATCTATGCTTGGTGATCCTAGCTTCTAGCGACAGTTTCGGCTTGATCCACATCATATAATTTGGTCAAATCCGAAATCCCAATTTTGGGGAATAAAATGGATTTGAACTAACATACAGGATTATTGAAAACATGCAAATGCTTCCGTACACCATTTTATCAAATGCAGTTACAATGAATCACAATTAAAGGAAATAGCAAATGACATAACAACGATTAGCAAAGAAAATCAAACTTTCATAAATAATTTTAACAAAGTACAATATGTGACAGAATTCTTTTAGTGATTAATTGGCACCAAAATTTTACTGGCATTTCAAAAGTGTTACATGAAATAATCAACATGTGGAAAAATATCCTCATTTTAAACAGATAACTGCTCAGCAACCTATTGTAGCCTTTGGACGGAATAAAAATATAAGAGAATTATTAACCTCTACCTCTTACTCCGAGAAAACTAACATTGGAGTTTCTGCATGCTGTACCTTTAAAAACAGCCACAAGAGAGGTAAGCCCTGTTCATTGTGCAACAACATTAGTCAAGTCAATTCCATCAGGAACCATAACAGAAATGTAAATAGATTCCCATTTGGTGTACACAGCAGAATGCACCAAACACTTGATTTATGTTGGTTGTTCAACAGACCAATAAACAAAAGATTCAATGGGCACAGATATGACATCAGGCACAATATCACTAGTTTGACAGAGCTTGCCAAACTTTTTACATCAAATGGCTGCAATTTTGAAAAAAAACTTCAAAGTGCATATTCTCAGAAAATATTCTGAATCTGCTACACTTTCACTCCTCAAAATGCATGAGGAGAAATAAATGACAGGGAAATTTTATCATATTTACACAAAACTGTTTGATTAAATATTCTACTTCTTTTTCCATTTCTTTTTCTTTTCTTCTCTTTTTCTTCTCTATTTTTCTTTCTTTTTCTTTTTGCTAGTTGTAAACTTGAAAATTAAAGACTGATGATGTTCAACTATTATTACTTAATATTTTAAAACATCAAACACTAAAATCCATCTTAACATCATCATCATCGTTTAACGTCCGTTTTCCGTGCTAGCACGGGTTGGACGGTTCGACCAGGTTCTGCGAAGCCAGGGGCTGCACCAGGCTTCAGTCTGATCTGGCAGTGTTTCTACAGCTGGATGCCCTTCCTAACACCAACCACTCCGTAAGTGTAGTGGGTGCTTTTTACGTGCCACCGGCATTGGTGCCAGGGGAGTCTGGCATTGGCCACGATCAGTTGGTACTTTTAACATGCCACCGGCACGGAAGCAAGTCAAGGCGGCGCTGGCATTAGCCATGTTTGGATGGTGCTTTTTATGTGCCACCGACACAGAAGCCAGTCGAGGTGGCGCTGGCATTGATAATAATAATAAACAATATATTCAAATATTCTATTATTACAAGTAATAACACAAACATGCATCATTAAATAATATAAATAAATTAAACAATTATATAAATAATAATGATTATTAAACAACATAAATTTCACAATTAAATTAATTAAACATCAATAAAATTAAATAACTTATTTATACTCAAATATATATAAATATAAATACCTATTTCTTTACTACCCACAAGGGGCTAAATACAGAGATGACAAACAAGAATAGACAAATGGATTAAGTCGATTACATCGACCCCAGTGCGTAACAGGTACTTATTTAATTAACCCCGAAAGTATGAAGGGTAAAGTTGACCTCGGCGGAATTTGAACTCAGAACGTAACGACAGTAGAAATACCACTAAGCATTTCGCCTGGCCGCCGCCTTTTCATATATAAATATAAATACCATTAAGTTCTTATTGATATTTGTCATTCCATCAACATGGGCACGTAAGTTGCACTCGTACATATTTTGGATTTGAATTTCTATGTATCACTTTTCATTATGAACTGTCAAAGACAGGCTAGCTGTCAAAATATTATTTAAACAATAAAATATCTATTGCATCGTATCATGCTCTTCTTTTTCTTCTTCTTCTTCTTCTTCTTCTTCTTATTATTATTATTATTATTATTATTACTACTTTATATATTTATATATATATATATATCAATGTAACTTCACATAGACTGTTGGCAACTTTTTGCCTCCTTTTTCTTACCCTTTGGACTTATCTGTTTTTCCTGTTTTCAAAGAAGAGCTATGCTCGAAACGTAAAACAACTGCTCTCTTCCCTCTCTGAGTGACTTAATACATTGCTTGTGCTATGTCCTCACGTTTGTCTGTTTTTTTTTCTTTTTCTCTATGTTTTTAATTGACTCCCTCTCTCTCTCTCTCTCTCTCTCTCTATATATATATATATATATATATATATATATAATCTTCCAAGGATATTCTTCTGCTTTTGAAGTACCCATGCCACTCAAAACATTGTGGACAAACTCATTGCCTCATCGTCATAAGCTTGCCAAAGCATGTGCAATGTCTTTGTAATAAACTTCTCGAGTTTAACACAAAATTTCATTTTGGCTCTTTGTTCCAACTTCCTGTCCATGACAATATCACAAACTACAGCATACACGTGATCACAAGAACACAAATTTCACAATTTGTGAAAGGAGTGGCTGTGTGGTAAGTAGCTTGCTTACCAACCACATGGTTCCAAGTTCAGTCCCACTGCGTGGCAGCTTTGGAAAGTGTCTTCTACTATAGCCTCTGGCCGACCAAAGCCTTGTGAGTGGATTTGGCAGACAGAAACTGAAAGAAGCCTGTCGTATATATGAATGTGTATATATATATATATATATATATATATATATATATATATATATATATATATATATATGTATACATATATATATATATATATGCATGTATGTATGTGTGTATATGTTTGTGTGTCTGTGTTTGTCCCCCCCCCAACATTGCTCGACTAAAGGCGGTGCTCCAGCATGGCTGCAGTCAAATGACTGAAACAAGTAAAAGAGTAGAAGGGTAAAAGAGTAAGCACAGTGATGTCACTCAGCACACTACCTCATGAAGGTCACTGCTAGCTTTCATTATACACACAACTAGGTGCTGTCATCTGTTGGCATGCTACAGAACTAGTCCAGGAACCTTTTGATACCACCTTGTATCTACATGTGCTTTGTTATTCCCTTTCTTATAACCACGATTTTTTAAAAAACAGAATTGTTATAGGAATTTGTACAATTGTTGAAACAATGTCCATCATATTTGCTGGATAAACAAATTTTAAATATTCTTAACAGCTTTGTTTCATATTAATAGTGAGTGATTTGGTTTTAATTTAATGTATTAGAGCATATGATATGAAATTCTATAAGAATGGTATTTGCTACTGTCTATGTTTAGGATGATACCTAGAAAAATATTTATTTTAAGTCTTGTATATATCATGATCTTTGAATCAAATTCTTCGAATAATTCAATTGGTTTTTTTTTTTACCTAAATTAGCTTGGTTATTGTATTTCTAGGAATTAATGGGCCACCACCTGTGAATAAGTCATAGAATTTTATAAATGCAAAATATATAATCTTATCCTTCTGCATACTACTAGTGAATCTTTTGAGCCCAAACTTATATCAAAAGAAACATTTTTTTTTTTATTAATCCATAAAGCATTATCAAAAGATAGTATCTTCTTGCGTGCATTATAATATTAGTTTCAACATCAGAAACCTGTGAGTAGTTTTTTGTAAAAATTGTTATTCGTCATTTATGCTATTGATTCAAGATCTGACAGAAGCATTGCTATTTCATAATGGTAAGACTGATATTCTACTAATTTTAGTAATTATATTGCCTAAAACTTATTTACTAATTATTCTTCCTTTAGCTTTTGTTGCATTAATTAACCTTTTTGTTAATTATTGAAATATACTGTCATTGTTTCCATTAATTATAAAATAATGAAGAATTTCTAAAAATTACTTATAGTTAGTATGGCTAGTTTTGGGGTTGTTTTGCATGTTTTAGTGATTGTATTTTTCAGGAATTTAGAGTGTATAGTGTTGTTTAGCCCATATATATTCCTCATCATCATTAAGCTGTATTAAGGTGGTGAACTGGTGGAATCATTAGCACACTGGGTGAAATGGCAGCATTTCATCCTTCTTTATATCTTTATATTCTGAGTTTAAATTCCACTGAGGTCGACTTTGCCATTCACCCTTTCAGAGTTGATAAAATAAGTACCAGTTGAGCACTAGGGTTGATGTAATTGACTTGCTCCTTCTCCCAAAATTACTGGTTTTGTACCAAATTTGAAACCATTATTAAGCTGGATTTGGAATATTAATTAACATGAAATTTTAGATCGAATTTAAATCAAATTTAGATCTTTGAAACAAAGAATTTGTCTCACAGAACCCAGGGCAGTTGTTTTTTCCTATATGTATGTATAAATGTAATTCTTATCGCAAATGAATTACACTTCATATTTGAGGTCCTAACGAAGCTATAAGGTGTTACTCAGGTACACAACTATGAGTCCACACTGCAGCCTATTGCAGAAATGCCTGTAAGCTAATGAAGTACATAACTCTTTTACTCTTTTATTTGTTTCAGTTATTTGACCGTGGTCATGCTAGAGCATTGCTGTTAGTCGAGCAAATTGCCCCCAGGACTTATTCTTTGTAAGCCTAGTACTTATTCTATCGGTCTCTTTTGTTGAGCGGCTAAGTTACGGGGACATAAACACACCAGCATCGGTTGTCAAGCAATGTTGAGGGGACAAACACAGACACACAAACATATACACATGCATACATACATATATATATATATATATATATATATATATATATATATATATATATAATATATATATATATTATATATATATATATATATATATACATATATACGATGGACTTCTTTTAGTTTCCGTCTACCAAATCCACTCACAAGGCTTTGGTCGGCCCGAGGCTATAGTAGAAGACATTTGCCCAAGGCGCCACGAAGTGGGACTGAATGCAGAACCATATGGTTGGTAAGCAAGCTACTTAACACACAGCCACTCCTAAGATAATCATTTATTCCTTTGTCATCTCATTTTTGTATGTGCTTCATCATCATCATCATCATCATTGCTTTAACGTTCGCTTTCCATGCTGGCATGGGTTGGACGGTTTGACGTGGAGCTGGCCAGGTGGGTATTGTCCAGATTCTAACTGTCTGCTGTACTCTTCTTAATGCCAACCACTTAACAGAGAGTGCCAGATGCTTTTTACATACCAGCAGCTCAGATGCATTTATGCAGCATTGGCATAAGTGCATTAATGCAGCACCAGTACAGGTGCTTTTCAAGTGGCACTGGCACTTGAAAGGCCAAGCCTGTATGTGTGAAAAACAGCAATTTTATTTAGCTTGATGCATCTTATCAGGTATAGCAAATCACCACACCTCCCGCTCCCTTGTCATTCCTTCAGTGAGGCCCAGCATTTGGAGATCCTTTCTCATCACTTCATCCCACATCTTCCTGGGTTTACACCTTTAACAGGTACTCTCCACAATTAAAACTTGGTGCTTCTTTATGCAGCTGTCCTCATCCTCATGACCAAACCAGCACAGTATTCTCTCTTGTACACAACATCTGACACCTCTTACACCCAGTTTTCCTCTTAAGTCATTTACACTGTGTAATGCATGCACACTGACATTGCCCATCCAGTGGTGCATGCTAGTTGCATTTCTTTCAAGCCTTCACAAGTCCTATGTAGCCAAAATCCATGTTTCACTGTCATGTAACATAACTGTACATACACAGGCATCATACAATCTGTCTTTCACTCTGAGGAGGAGGCCCTTAGTTACTAACTGAGAGAGAAGCTCTCTGAACTTTACCCAGCCTGTTCTTTATCCTAGCAACAACTTCCTCCACCACTGCTAACCTGGCCTCTTATGTAACAGAAGGTATCTACTACTTCTAATGACCCCACTTTGCATTTGAGGGAGTCTATTGCCTATGCATTTTTAGTGCTTATTTTTCTCATGTATTTGTCATACTTCTTTCGCCCTTTTTGAAGCCTAGCCAGGCTCATGGGCCCAGTTTCCCAGTTTCTGTGGTGTATGTGTTCCCCCCAGGTGAACAGGACGCCAGTCCATTGCAGTGTTACTCAAGAAACAGGAAGAGAGAGTTAGAGAAAGTTGGGGTGAAAGAGTACAACAGGGGTCGCCACCACCCCCTGCTGGAGCCTTGTGGAGATTTTAGATGTTTTCACTCAATAAACACACACAACGCCCGCTCTGGGAATCAAAACCATGATCCTCTGACCATGAGTCCACTGCCCTAACCACTGGGCTATTGCACCTCCACATTTGTCATACACAGAGATGATATTCTCTGTTAACCTTCCTGTGATACTGCTATACCTCTTATATGCCCAAAGCTTGCACTGAGTACAACATAGGAAGTTTCTACAAACACCCTTTATATATATATATATATATACACCATCCGAGTGTGACCGTCTGCCAGCCTCGTCTGGCACCTGTGTCGGTGGCACATAAAATCACCCACTACACTCTCGGAGTGGTTGGCGTTAGGAAGGGCATCCAGCTGTAGAAACACTGCCAGATCTGACTGGCCTGGTGCAGCCTTCGGGCTTGCCAGACCCCAGTTGAACCGTCCAACCCATGCTAGCATGGAAAGCGGACGTTAAACGATGATGATGATGATGATGATGATATATATTTATTTAACCTTGTTTTAATTACTGTTATCGTTGATGCAACTATATTATAGGACCACCTTGAGTGAATACAGGACATTCATTCAAAATTATTACAAACTCAACATGTCAATAAGAAAATAACAATACGTCCTGCGTTAGAAGCAAGAATTAAGGCTGGTTGCTCTGCTGGAAAATGAATTCTTGCTGGACTGCTTAAACTATGTGAGGAAATTGGAAATTAGTGGATAAATAAATCAATAGGATTATAGGAATAATTACTTTATTGGACCCGTTTCTTAATGTTTTTTTTTATTATTGATTAGTTTTCAAAGGCAATAAATGGTAAAAGTAAGGCAATGGGATATCTCATGAACCATTGAAAATTATAAGCAAAAAGCTAAAATGTGTGTAGGAGTTTTGATAGTTTTTATCCAGTTGAAGCCTGGAGCAGAATGTTGCTTATAATACACTATATATGATATGATATGCTATACATACACACACACACAGATATATATATATATATATATATATATATATAGATATAGATATAGTACATATATATATACAGATATATATATATATATATATATATATATATATTATATATATATATATAGTACACACTAGTTTATCTTCAATGAAACCATAAAAGATATGAGATATAGAATGTAGGTATTTCATTGGTTTGAACCGGATTGTAATTAATGTTCTGAATCCTCACCATTATCATCATCATCATCATCAGCAGCAGTAGCAGCATCATTTTAATGTCCTTTGACAGGTCAGATGACAATTGCTGAGGCAGGTTTTCTGAGAAGAGCAAAGTAATAATTCCCAATGGCAAAACTATGTTTTTGCCTAATATTGGAAATAAATGACATTCATTTACAAAATCACATGATGTCACTTCAAGGAGACACCAAAATATACATGTACATATTTGTGTGTGTGTGTGTGTGTGTGTGTGTGCTTGTGTGTGTGTGTGTGTGTGTGTGTGTGTGTGTGTGTGTGTTTGTGTCAGTCTGTCTGTCTGTCTCTGTGTTTTGTGTGGGTGTGTGCATGTATGTATTTATGTATAACATTATTCAGTTTTATTTCAAGATTTTTTGCCAATAGAGAAAGAGCCAGTTTCTAAAATATCAACAGCAGAGTACGTAAGTATGTATGTATGTATGACTGGTACAACACCAAGCTTCATTTCACAGGTGGTATGGTACAGTGAATAGCAGGGAGGGGTAAAAGGTTAATGATGTGATAAAGAAAGCACAAGATGGAGACTAAATAGAAACATGATGGATAAGATATCCAATATTGATATAGCAAACATAGTTATTTTCTAGCGTAAACATTTTAGATAAAGCATACTATATATATATATATATTTTTTTTCGTTTCTGTATTTGGCTACAAGATTCTTGATGTGAACTCATATTAATTCAAACATACATTGTTGTATCTCAGGAGAGTCATGCCACCAATAATAAACACACGCACTATGTGTGTGTGTGCGTGTATGTGTGTGTGTGTGTCTGTGTGTGTGTGTGTGTGTGTGTGTGTGTGTGTGTGTGTGTGTATGTATGTTTATTGACATAATGGCCCTTCAAAGATACAACAAAATATTATAATATTATATATGTATATGTATATATACTTATATATGTATACATATTGTCGTCTGAATGCTCGGAATGAGGAGTAAATAGACAGCCAACAACTGATGAAGGGTCCTTTTTCTGTGTAAACTTGTCCTGTTTTCCATTTTTACTTGTTGTTTATGTATTTCACTTGTTTCTTTCTTTTGTTATTACTGTCCATGTCTTGCATCTATCTCTTGTGTGCATGTTATTTGGACTGTTGGCAATGTCCTGTACCCATATATGCATGTACATATTTCATCATCATCATCATCATTTAGCGTCCGCTTTCCATGCTAGCATGGGTTGGACGGTTCAACTGGGGACTGCGAAGCCGGAAGGCTGCATCAGGCCCAGTCTGATCTGGCAGTGTTTCTACGGCTGGATGCCCTTCCTAACGCCAACCACTCCGAGAGTGTAGTGGGTGCTTTTTATGTGCCACCCACACAGGTGCCAGACGGAGCTGGCAAACGGCCACGAATGGATGGTACTTTTACGTGCCACCGGCATGGGGCCAGGCAAGGCTGGCAACAGTCACGAACGGATGGTGCTTTTACGTGCCACCGGCACGGGGGCCAGGCGAGGCTAGCAACGGACATGAACAGATGGTGCTTTTACGTGCCACCGGCACGGAGGCCAGACGGGGTGGCACTGGCAACGGTCACGATCGGATGGTTCGCTTAACCACAGCTGCAATTTCCACTGATGTTGATCGACCTCAATTTTGGTTCTGCTTTCTGATATCTGATTTGATTTGGTTTGATTTTGATTTTGATTTTGACTGTTCTCACTGGTCTTGCTGGGTCTTCTCACGGGTCTTCTCATTTATATATATATATATATATATATATATATATATTATATAATTATGGCTTAGTAAAATAAATTACTTTGCCACATACTGAACTTAGTAGAAATAGCAGCCAAAAAAAATTTTTTTAGCCATTTCTACTACTTAAAGAAAATTTCTCTCAGATAATGTTTACTCCAGACAGCTCACGAAAGTTTGGAGGTAAATACAGAAAAATATCACAAGTACATAGATCGTTTGAGTAATTTATTTTACTAAGCCCTAATTATATAATGTAATATTTTGAATTCGCCTTAAATGGTCCTTTTACATACTGAACACTTGGTGAAATTGATTAATTAATTTTACCCTCAATTGTTGATATATATATATATATATATAATATAATATAATATAATTCAAAGAGAGTTAGAGGTTGTCAATCCAACCAAGGGATATTATCTATCCAATATACTTCTGGTAGAATACCTAATTAATACACAAGTGTTGGTTATTGCGTGGTAATTCCACAACTGAGTATAATAATTAGGCAACAATCAGTATCTAACGTCTGTATCTGCATTTATTTGTTAGTCACTCTGCTAATTCTTCTGATGGGTAATTCCATGAACTCTTTGCTGGACAGTAAAAATTGTCTGAAGCATATCATCCTCATGCTTGTCGTCATTTAACATCCGCTTTCCATGATGGCATGGGTTGGATGGTTTGACTGAGGACTGGCAAACCAGAAGGCTGAAGAGAAGAGAAGAGAAACCTGGCACCAATCTCATCTGGCAAGGTTTCTACAGCTGGATGACCTTCCTAACACCAACCACTCTGAGAGTGTAGTGGGTGCTTTTTATGTGCCACTGGCACTGGGGCCAGTGAAGTGACACTGGCTGTAACCACACTTGAATGGTGCTTTTTATATGTCACAGGCATCAGCCATGCTCAAATGGTGCTTTTTACATCCCACTGGCACAGGAGCCAGTTAGGCAGCACTGGCTTCAGCCACACTCGAATGGTGCTTTTTACAAGTCACCAGTACAGGACCCAGTCAGGCGACATGAGCATCAACCACACTCGAATGGTGCTTTTTACATGCCACTGGAATGAGAACCAATCAGATGGCACTATATTATTACTAATAAGAATAAAGAGTATGTAGATTAGTACATCCACCAAATTTATTGTATCATTATATACAGTATATTATAATGACCTACACATGTTTCTGCCATAGCGACTATTCACTATGCAACCTTACAATACTGTCAATACAGCTTCATCAGGGTCAGTCCATTTGATCGTCCTCGAAATGAACTGATTGAAGTAAACGTGTGTGTGTGTGTGTGTGTGTGTGTGTAGTGAAGGCGTGTACCTTAGGGTAGTGCTACTCAAAGTGGTGGTCCATGGACCGATGCCAGTCCATGAGCCATCAACTGCCGGTATGCGGTGAGTTTCCAGAAAAGAAAGAAACATTATAAAATGCTTATGTAATATTGTATTATTTGTCAACTTTCATTATATTAAATTGTCAACTTTTATTATATTCATTATATATATTGTTTCCGGTATAAATTAATATTACCAAGAAATATTACCAGTCCCTGATAGATTGGAAAAAATACTACCAGTACACCACATCAGATAGTTTGAGAAGCACTGGCTTAGGAGGCTAGGGTATTTGGTTCATGGTTGGGAGGTTGTGAGTTCAAATCCTAGAAGCACGTTATGTCCTTCAGCATCACACATTATTTCATGTTGCTCCAGTCCACTCAACCAGCAAAAACAAGTTGTACCTGTAATTAAAAAATCCACCCTATAAGTGTGCATATGTCTGTGGAGTATTCAGCCACTTGCACATTCATTTCACAAGCAGGCTTTTTTCCATTGATTTGATTAACTGGGACATTTATCATCTTAACTAACAGAGTGCCAGTTGTGTGTGTGTGTATGTGTGTGTGTGTGTGTGTGTGGCTGTGTGGTAAGAAGCTTGCTTCCCAGCCACATGGTTCTGGGTTCAGTCCCACTGTGAGGCACCTTGGGCAAGTGTCTTCTACTATAGCCTCGGGCCAACCAAAGCCTTGTGAGTGGATTCAGTAGACAGAAACTGAATATATATGTTTGTCCCCCAACCATCGCTTGTGTTTGCATCCCTATAACTTAGCGGTTCGGAATAATTACCAGACTTACAAAGAATAAGTCTGAAGGTTGATTTGTTTGACTATAGGTGGTGCTCCAGCATGGATGCAGACAAACGGCTGAAACACTAAAAGAATAAAAGAATAAAAGAATATATATATATATATATATATATATATATATATATATATATATATAACAAAGTGGAGTTGTGGGGTACCGCACGAGTGGAATTATATACGAAAGAAGGTTTGAAAATGCAATTTAAAAGATGTTTATTTACTTTACCGGTTTCACTCTTTGGAAAAAGATTGTCAAAAGTAACATGTGGAAGTTTGGTTGCGTTAATTATTGGTTGTTGCAAATTGCTACATTACATATATATATACAGTCTTTGGTAACAGGGACATGTTAAGGACATAAAAAAGTTCAACAAGTTCCTTAAAATATTGGGCAAAAAAGATTACATAAATGCATACACACACACACACACAACACACACATATATACATATATATAACACATCTACACATATAAATACATACACACACACAATGCACACACACACACACACACAACGCACACACACACAACCCACACAACACACACACACATACATAACATACATATATATAATGCATGCGTGTGTGTGCCGCGTATGTGTGTGGTCAATGTCTGCTAGTGCGCCCTATGTGTGCTGATGCGTGCATGTGTCTGCTTGCATGATACGGTGTAAGTGTGCGTGTGTATTTGTGTGTTTGTTCTGGATGTGTGCTTGGGGGGTATGTTAGAGTATGTTTAGTTGTGGTCTGTATTTTTGCATAAGATTACTTTCCCTATTTATTCGTGTTTGGTCTGTGGTGTTGTCCGAGCATTGGTATAGTGGGAAGACTAAGAATTTGGGGGACTTATTGTGTGCACAAAGGTCTAAGTGTCCACTTAGTGGTATCTGTCTTGTGGAGGGGTCCCTCAGTTGTTGTCGGTGAACTGTCATTCTTTCTCTGAGGATAAGGCTCGTTTGCCCTATGTAGTCTCCGTGGCACCCTTCACACCTTATGACGTAGAGTAAATTTTTTGATGCGCACGTGAAATTATTTTTTATGATGAATGTGTGTCCCGACCAGAACTTGTACGTCGATCCCTCAATGAGGTGGATGCAAGTCCTGCAGTTGGGGCGACCACATTTTTTGATGGTGGGCGGTGGGTTTGTGTTGTGTAATTTTGCATTGGTGAGGAGGTTTTTTAGGGATTTAGGCTGTCTCTTACTTTTTATTATTTTATGAGCTGCCAATATGTAATGTAGCAATTTGCAACAACCAATAATTAACGCAACCAAACTTCTACATGTTACTTTTGACAATCTTTTTCCAAAGAGTGAAAGCGGTAAAGTAAATAAACATTTTTTAAATTGCATTTTCAAACCTTCTTTCGTATATATATATATATATATATATATATATAGTTATGGTATATTCCGTTAGGAATATGGAAGAATACAGTAGACAGCTCGTTCATGTATAATCTCATATAAGTGTATATGTTGAGTGGTGCATGTGTATATGTATGCCTATGAATATATATATATATGATGATATATATAGATGTATATATATATATATATATATATATATACAATAAAAGCAATTAAGATTCAAGTCAATTCTAATGAATTTACTTGAATGCGGTACTTAACTTAGATGCACCAGAAAACTATATGGTGTTAACCATACAGTAATGTGGGGTGATTATAAACGAGAAAGAAGCAACAAGAATGGATTAGTTTTTAGTACAATTGTTTCATACAAAGACAGGCTTTATTAAAAGTTGCAAATATTGCAGCAGATAAAAGTGTCCCATACTCATCAGCTAAAACACATATGAGTTCTCCAAACATCTTAGTGGGTGAGGCTACACTCATGAAGTATTGGAGATAATTCCATTAAAAGCAGATTTAGGTTGTAAACAGACTTCCGAAGTTCTTTAATGATGATGTACAGTCTTATCACAGGTTTTTAAAGAAAGCTTATTAGCTTCACAGAGAAGGTGAATTAATCCGTAGTGTAGATGTAAATTTCCAGAGATATGAGGAGGAATTTCATACTCACAGACGATGAATTTATCCATGGTTAATCCACAATGAGGTGGGTATAATTTCATGCTATATGATAAGGTATTTGTCACATTACTGTTCTCTTCACAAGACTGCTATGTTATGACTTCTAAAGGCTGAAGGAATTTTTGTGGAGCAAAGAAAAGAAAAGAAAGGAAAGAGAAGAAAAGAGACAAGGAAAAGGAAAAAAAGAAAAAGAAAAAAGAAAAAGGAAAAGAAAAAAGGGGAGAAGAAAAGAAAAAGAAAAAAGGAAAAAGGGGAAGAAGGGAGAAAAGAAAAAACGCTCACATAGAGTATACTGTGACAACTGAGAGGGAAAGGGGTCGCAGGTGGCCCACTACACAGAAGAATTTGTAGACGGCCTGGCTGGCTTCGAATTTGCAGGAATCTAAGAACTATAAGGAGAATATTATTTTTGACCAGTAAACAGCTATTTTATTGCCAACCTGACGTAGCTGAAAGCAGATATGAGAATCTAAAGAGATAACAAGGTCAGGGATAGAGGGGTCAAAGGCTATCATCAAATGGAAATACATTAAGAGAAAAAATAAGTGCAATCCTAACAAGAGGTCATTTAAATTTATTTATTTATTTATTTCTGTTACTGTCTTAAATTGTTGTCGTTACTATCTATACATTGACAGACTACAGGTCAATACTTAGAAGTTAGTTTACAAGGTGTGAGGGAATTGCCTATTATATTGAAATTTCTCATACTACTTTCAAGGGAGTAGCATTACTTATTTAATTTTGTAATAGAATTATGAAGCCTTAGTAACTTATTTTATTAAAGTTGTGTTACCTAAATTAGATTAAATTAAAAATTAAAAATTAAAATTAAAATTAAATAAAACTTCATTTAAGCAACGTACAAGTACTATTTGTTTCCTTGTGCTCAAAATCAGGTGCAGTTATAAAGAAAGAGATAACTGTAGTGTGAGAGCTCGCAGTTATCTACTTAAAAAATTAAAGTTATGCTATTCTAGTAAAAAACAAGCTATGGATCTTTTCAAATTTGTGGCCAGGACCCCAGATCTTTCTAGTTAACTAAATAATTTGAAACTTTGTGTACTCATAGAGTGGAACTAGTTTATTCGCCAGTTGGAACTAGTTTATTTGAGAAAAATCTATTTTATGACTTTAATCGTAGATTAAAACTGCGAATTTTAACCAATGAGATTGCTTGTTTTCATATCTAAAACGTTACTGCGATCTGTTAGTGTGACGTTGAAAGCAGTTTTGTGACATCTGCTATTTCTAAAAAGCTTTGTGTGTGGTAAAGTAATTTTTTTACTTTACCATATTTTTATAAATTATATCGGAGAATCCATATTTTTATAACATATATCGGAGAATCCATGTGATTTTTCGTTGTTTTTCTCTTATACGTATGTGAATTATTTCTGAGTATGCATTGTCTGGGAGACTTTTTCTTGCAGTTGAGAAATTTTTGGCTGCTATTTCTAAAAAGCTTGGTGTGTGGTTAAGTAATTTTTTTACTTTACCATATTTTTATAAATTAATATATATATATATATAATTTTTTACTCGGTGTATGTGTATATGTATGTCTGCATGTGTGTGTGTATGTATGTGTGTGTGTGTGTGTAAGTATGTGTAAAAAATTACATTGAATCGGCCATACATACATACATACATACACATACACAGATACATACACACATACATTCAGGCATATACACATACACCGAGTAAAAAATTTCAGTTATCTCTCTCTTTCACACATTACTCTCTCTGTCTCTTCACACACACTAACAGAAGCACTTCACTTACACAACATACTGTCTCCCACACCCCATCAAACACACACACACACACATGTACATCAATGCTTCCCCTAGACGGTAACTTCAAAGACAAACTTTTGTTATTAGAAGGTGGCTGACTATAGCTTGTTTACATTGTTTAATACGTCACGAAATTGGTGGTCGAGACGGAGTAAATAAAATAAAGCCGAATGACGGAATATCATTGGTTAAAATTCTAATTATTAAACAACGTTAAACTTAGAAGTTACAATTCCGTTTTCATTCTGGTTTACAATTAAGTTTACTTTTGACACATTCTACCAGTATACGAAGTTTCAAATTGTTTGGTTCAGTAGGAAAAATTTGAAAAAACTGGCTTCAGAATAGAAAAGATCCCAAGCTATATCTATCTATCTATCTTGTTACGATTATTCTATACGGTTATTCATTTAAAATATTTTAGAGTCTTCAATTTTGCGTGGACACAAACTTGACCTAATTCAATATGGTTATTTAACAAACCCTTATTTTTTCTATGCTTTAGAATTTCATACGTCTCCATGGAGCAGAGTTGGCAACCAACCCTGTTATTTTTATACGGCATTGCTCTTCTAACTATTTCCCAATTAAGGTTATAATTCCTATTATTATTTTTGCGTTCCCAGATCTTATTTGAAAGTGTGGTGGTACCAGCTTTATGACGTAATTTCAAAGATGAGACGTGGTTTCTAACTCTATCTCTAAAATTTATCGTACAACCAATGTAAAAAAATTTGTTATTCTCAGTAGATATGGTACATTTATAGATTACGTTATTTACCCCGCATAGACCAGGTGCCGGGCATTTTGACTTAATTCTACACTTACACGCAGGAGGATCAACTTCAGATGTTGGATTATTCATGGATAGATGTCTTATGTTCCTGTTATTTTGATTATCATGAGTATAATTATCTTTATTATTTTTATTATTTTTATAGTTGGTGCTGTTATCTAAAGCATTGTTATTATTTATTGATCCTATTGCTCCATCTTTTAGGTCTAAAGTCCTACCATGATTATTTACATTATTGGTATTGTTACTATTATTGCTAGTATTTTTATCTGAATGTATATTGTTGTTATAGATATCACTGATATTTTCATTCTCTGTATTTTCTCTATTAGCCTTACTTCTATTATTAACATTATTACTTCTATTAATATCAATATTATTATTACTCCTATTAATATTAATATTATTATTAGTCATTCTGTGGTTACTGATTCCACCCATGTTTTGATGGTTACTATTGTTGCGTTTATTGTTGGTAGTATTATTATAATTGTTATTGGTATTCATGTTGGTATTTTTATTTTTATTTTTATCTTTCCTGGCTAGCTTAATGTTGTTATTATTAATCTTAGCTATTAAAGTGGACATATTTGGGAGGGTTGAATAAGAAATCCTAACTGTTTTTTTAGAAATAATTCTATGATATCTATGAGAGATTGGGAAATTTTTTTCTAGAATTACTTTGAATTTGCTCTGTATATCCGATTGAATCGCACAGTTGAAAGGAATATTCAGCCATATTATATCTTTCTTATTAAATTTCCTTGAATTAGAATCAGGGTTCGTTGAATTATTACTATTCTTCTCACCAGAGTCATTGTATTTATTACCATTATTTGTATGCATCTTTGATTTATCTAATTTGATTTTATCTGAGTTACCTATGCTTTGGTCTATGCTTCTATTTGTATTATTGGGCTTGTACGCTAGATTTGCGGTTACCGTGAATCTACTTCTACTTCTATTTCGGGCCTGGTCTATATTGCTGCTTACGTGATTACTGATAACTTCTTTATTAGGAATATGTAAGTTCCCCTTATCAATAAATGTAATCTTTTGGTTTCATCATTAAAGAACTTCGGAAGTCTGTTTAGAACCTAAATCTGCTTTTAATGAAATTATCTCCAATACTTCATGAGTGTAGCCTCACCCACTAAGATGTTTGGAGAACTCATATGTGTTTTAGCTGATGAGTACGGGACACTTTTATCTGCTGCAATATTTGCAACTTTTAATAAAGCCTGTCTTTGTATGAAACAATTGTACTAAAACTAATCCATTCTTGTTGCTTCTTTCTCGTATATATATATGTATGTATGTATGCATGTGTAGGTAAATGTATGTGCGTGTATGTATATGTGAGTGTATGAGTGGTGTATTTAGGCATATTTACATAGGTTTGTGAGTGGGAGAGTATATTTGAGTCTGTGTGTGTATGTATATATGTATCCGACCACGAAAATACTGAAGGTCAGCTAGTGAAATTCACATGTGTAGCCAATGATAAAGAACAGGTCAGCAACTAGCTGGTACCAAAATAACCATCCACTACAGTCCACCAAATGCATTCTGGTAGCAAGCAACATGTGTCTACTGGCTGCAACTGAATTCAAACCAAGATGGACAGAGGGGATTGCCTTGAAGTTGAAGATTTTAAACTAACAGAGACAACACTAGAATATATCACCTGAGAAAACACAACTAGAACTCATTATGCAAACAAACAGTTGCATAATCAAATATCTGTGTTTTTGGAGAACTGTGTCATATGAAACCTTTGTAGGGATCAAATGATGATCATCATTTGACATCCGTTTTTCATGCTTGCATGTGTTGGACGGTTTGACATAGAGCTGACCAGTCAGGGAACTGTCCACACTCCATTACCTGTTGTGGCATGGCTTCTATGGCCAGATGCACTTCTTAATGCTAACCACTTAACAGAGTGTGCTGGGTAATTTTCACATGTCACTGGCATGGGTACATTTATGCAGCTCTGGCATGGGTGCATTTTATGTGGTATCAGTACCTGCAAAGGACAAACTCATTGTAAATATACTCATTGTAAACCTTCACAAGTATAATGATGATCATACATATATATAGATAGATATAGATATAGATATATGAGCAAAACGCCCCCCCCCCGTCCAATGTCAAACCAAATTTTCTCAAAACAACTTATCCGACCATCCCATTTTGTGGCATTATTTCAAGCCACCCAGCTTTTTTTGCACAAACTGAATGTGCATTTTTCTTGTGTATGCGTAGTATTGATCGCAACAGCTGATGTACTTACGCATACAAATGCACGTTCCCACGGCTTTATCGATCACATTCTCACCTGGAATCGATTTTTGCAATTTTTTCAAGACTTATACACACCCTAATACCGTCGGTATCTACATATCAAATTTGAGCACAATCAGATGGAGGATGCCCAAGATCCTAGAAGACACACACACAGACAGACAGAACAGATTTTATATAATAGATATGTATAGATAGATAGACAGATAGATAGATAGATAGATAGATAGATAGATAGATAGATAGATAGATAGATAGATAGATAGATAGATAGATAGATAGATAGACAGGCAGATATTTAAGACCCACCAACCACAATAGAATTGAGATCTTAAAACCAAGATGCCTTGTGAAAAGCATTAGTGTGGGTGCTTGTGCCACGTAAAAAAAGCACTGGTGATGGTGCCATATGGAAAGTGCTCAGTGTGCTCTGTAAAGTGGTTGGCATTAGGAAGGGCACCCAGCCAAAGGAAACAGGCCAAAACAGACTATAGAACTGAAAGCAGTCCTTGGCCTTGCCAGTTCCTGTCATGCTATCCAACCCATGCCAGCATGGTAAACAGGCATTAAATGTTGTTATTGTTGTTGATGATGACGATGATGATGATGACATATATAGTTTCTTTGACACAAATTACAACTTCATTTTCCAACTGTCAAAATTCCCACATGGTAGCTTTTAGTTATTATTTTAGTATTTTAGTAATTTTTAGTTCATTAGTTTAAATAGTTCATGAAATCTCCCATTGCCTTACTTGCACCAGTTATTGCTTTTGAAAAATAATCAATAATATTGAAAAATAACTGGACCAATGAAGTAATTATTCCTATAATTATATTGATTTCTTATCCATTAATTTACAGTTTCCTCATATGTTTTAAGCAATTCAGCTAGAATCCATTTTCCAGCAGAGCAGCCAGTCTTGATTCTTGCTGCTAACTCACAATATAGAATTATTTTCGGATTGAAATACTGAGTCTGTAATAATTTCAATGAATGTCCTGTGTTCACACTAGATAGACTTATAATATGGTTGCAGCAGTGATTATAATTAGTTTCTTATGTAGTTTAGATTTTCAGCACACACACACACATATATATGCATATGTATGTAATGTGTGTATGTGTGGGTATATATCACCGTGATCACCTTAACTGACTAGGCTATCAGATGTTGCAACACATCGCTGGTCACAATGCGCTTCGCATTGTTTTAGCCTTCAAATGACGCCACCCCATTGGCTAAGCAAGTAGGCCAACAGAAGAAAGAGTGAGAGAAAGTTGTGGCAAAAGAATACAGCAGGAATTGTCACCACCCCTTCGTGGAGCTTTAGGTGTTTTCGTTCAATAAACACTCACAACGCCCGGTCTAGGAATCAAAACCACGATCCTATGACCGCAAGTTCACTGCCCCAACCACTGGGCCATTGCGCTTCTACATTAATTAATGTGCCTCCTATTAATTATATATATATATATATAATTAATAATATAATAATATAATTAATAATTTAAAGGCGGTGCTCCAACATGGCAGCAGACAAACGACTGAAACAAGTAAAAGAGTAAAAGAGTAATATCAAAGGGTAATCAGAAATATTTGAAAATTTCATTACCAGTGGCCTAGCATGTATATATATTTAATCTAAGGCGTAGCTGCTGAAGAAGACTTTGCCTAACAAATTATTTTATTTGCTAAAAAAAAGTCTGGAACCATTGGTCCAGGAGTTAGATGGTAAATGTTTTTATTTTTCATTCCCTTCGAAACTTTATCCCTAATAGTGGTTTGGAATTTAACTGTCCTTTCTAGCGCGCAAGGAATCCTACGGTGGATACCTCTTATGTGTTTAAATGTACACTGTATTTATTTATGTGTGTGTGTGATAAATATATATATATATATATATATATATATATATATGCATATATATAGGGTAAAAGTAAAAAGAAAAGAAAGAAAATGCACATTAGATATAAAAAATAAAGGATTTTTAAAGAAAAGCAAAGATATATATACATGCAATTAAATAATTTGAGGTGGAATTATGAAGTATAAAAATCAACTAATTGTATGTATATATCTTTGCTTTTCTTAAAAAAGCCTTTATTTTTTATATCTAATGTACATTTTCTTTGTTTTCTTTTTACTTTCCCCTTTTTATCCCATGTGTAGTCTTTTTTCTTTGAAACCTATTTCTATGATATATATATATATATATAGGTGGCACGTAAAAAGCACCCAATCCACTCACGGAGTGGTTGGCGTTAGGAAGGGCATCCAGCCGTAGAAACTCTGCCAGATTCAGACTGGAGCCTGGTGCGGCCCCTGGCTTCCCAGACCCGGTCAAACTGTCCAACCCGTGCTAGCGCGGAAAGCGGACGTTAAACGATGATGATGATGATGATGATGATGATATATATATATATATATATAAATTTATATAAATTTATATAAATTTAAATAATAAGGATAGAAATTGATATTAATCAATTAAAACCAGTGGCTTAGCATATTTAAAATATCCGAAGATTAAAAATTGTGTTACAAGAGGAATGACCACTAAAGTGGACTCCTAATATGCTAAACATAGATGTCAAATCGCCATTACCACAAAGAATGTGTTCTCAAGAAAAATCTCAGCAAAATGCCAAAATGTAAAATTGAGCTGAGATTTTTCTTGAGAACACATTCTCTGATGGTAATGGCGATTTGACGTTTATGTTTAACATATTAGGTGTCCACTTTAGTGGTTATTCCTCTTAATTTTGTATATATATATGCATATATAGGTACAGGATGTTACCAGCTGTGTGAACAACATAAAGTAAGAAAACAAATAAGTTAAATACACAAACAATGAGAGAAAAATGGGAAACAGGATAAGTAAACAGAGAGAATGACCCTTCATCAGTTGTTGGCTGTCTATCTACTCAATTTGAGCAATCAATGACAATATTAGGTCTTTGAAGACACTTGCTCCCATAGATACCAAAATAAAATTTTGGATTTATGGAGGGTCAAAGTTAGGAACAAAAACAGGATAGTGGAGGCATACAAGGAAACCAGACAAAAATAAATATGGAGGGTCGTTTGACCAGAACGAGAGGAAAATAGTGAAAGCATTTAAAGTGGAATACAAATCTACAGAATTAGTCCCTAGAGCAGTGGAAGAATGTTATTTTCTCAGACGAGTCATTCTTTACCCTATTTCCGACCACCAGCTCAGTAAACATGTGGAGACAGCCAAAAGAAGCATTTGACCCAGACTGCCTTCTTCCAACTATTAAACATGGAGGAGGATCTGTGATGATCTTGGGGGATATATCTTGGAAATCTGCTGGCTCAATGGTTTCTCTTCATGGCAGAATTAATAGTCAAGACTATTTAAGCATTTTATCTGATCAAATTCATCCTATAGTTGCAGAACTGTTTCCGGAGGGTAACACAGTCTTTCGGGATGATAATGCATCAATTCACACAACTAAAGTTGTTACTGAATGGCACGAGGAACATTAAAGTGAAGTTGAACATCTTATCTGGCCATCACAGTCCCCAGATCTCAATATTACTGAACATTTATGGTGCATTTTAGAAAAACAAGTAAGGAGTCAACATCCTCCACCATCATCACTGCAAGAACTGGAGACTGTTTTAGCTGAAGAATGGACAAAAATTCCTTTGGAAACAATTCAAACTTTGACGAGTCTATACCTCATAGAATTCAAGCTGTAATTCCTGCCAAAGGCAGTCCTACCGCATATTAAATTAAATTTGTTTGAAATTTTAAGGTGTTTCCATTATTTTGTCCAACCCCTATATGTATGTATGTATGTATGTATGTATGTATGTATGTATGTATGTATGTATGTAGTATGTATGTATGTATGTATGTATGTATTATGTATGTATGTGTGTATGCATGTATGTATTATGTATGTATGTATGTATGTATGTATGTATGCGCGCGCGTGTGTGTGTGTGTATATATATATATATGTATATATTCAATAATGAGGGTGAATAAAATTATAGATATTAATTTAATAATACCCTTATTTTAACACCCTCATTATTGAATGTATTGATTTGATATGCTGCAGTAAATATTACATGCGGTATTCACTTCCACTTAGCATTTACTTTCGGCGGGAATTTTGTAAATACAACCAGAATGTAATTCATCAGACCATGGGAGAATCGTCGCTTGTAATGGTCTGATCAATTATATCGACAAAGTTGCTGACGAATCATAGACAATTATGTAAGTAGAATCTGCGTATTTTGTTGATGAGGAAACATATGTACAACATTAATCCATTATGTAGTTGTAATTTAATTTCATAGCGTTGACTGTGGTGCTATTTCTATGTGGAATTATAATCGGCGACTTTGACCGGTGGGTCTATGTCTAGCACATAGAGTCAACATACTCATAGTTGGTTCTCTAATATTTACGGATAAATATATATATATATATAATATATATATACACACACACACAGGAGTGCTGAAAAGTTCCTGGTTGTGGGTAAAAGAAAATACAGAGAGTTCAGTTAATTATGATTTTACTGAATATAGTCACCTCTCAGTTTCACACACTTATTGCAGTGGTCCTTCAATTTTTCTAAGCTCTATAAAGGAACTCAGACAGTTGGACCTCCAACCACGTCTTTGGCAATACCTTCAAAGCCAGGAACTTTACAGCACCCCATTGTCTATATATATATATACATATATACACCAGATGTTGTTCCACATCGCTGGTCACAATGCATTCACATTGTTTTAGCCTTCGAATGACGCCACCCCGCTGGCTAAGCGAGCAGGCCAACAGAAGAAAGAGTGGGAGAAAATTGTGGTGAAAGAGTACAGCAGGGGTCACCACCCCCTGCCGGAGCCTCGTGGAGCTTTTTAGGTGTTTTCGTTCAATAAACACTCACAACGCCCGGCCTGAGAATCGAAACCGCAATCCTACGACCGCGAGTCCACTGCCCTAACCACTGGGCCATTGTGCCTCCACATATATATATGTGTGTGTATATATACATATACATATATATAAGAGCAAAATCTTGGATTTGCAGACAGCTTATTAAAAAATTTATACATGCAAAACCCTTATCCCTTTGAGTATCTTCCATAACTTTCAACTGGTTAAAAACTAAAGTAGCATATGTATGCATGCGTATATGCTTGCATGCATGCATGCATGCATATATATATATATATAATATATATATATATACACACACACACAGGAGTGCTGAAAAGTTCCTGGTTGTGGGTAAAAGAAAATACAGAGAGTTCAGTTAATTATGATTTTACTGAATATAGTCACCTCTCAGTTTCACACACTTATTGCAGTGGTCCTTCAATTTTTCTAAGCTCTATAAAGGAACTCAGACAGTTGGACCTCCAACCACGTCTTTGGCAATACCTTCAAAGCCAGGAACTTTACAGCACCCCATTGTCTATATATATATATACATATATACACCAGATGTTGTTCCACATCGCTGGTCACAATGCATTCACATTGTTTTAGCCTTCGAATGACGCCACCCCGCTGGCTAAGCGAGCAGGCCAACAGAAGAAAGAGTGGGAGAAAATTGTGGTGAAAGAGTACAGCAGGGGTCACCACCCCCTGCCGGAGCCTCGTGGAGCTTTTTAGGTGTTTTCGTTCAATAAACACTCACAACGCCCGGCCTGAGAATCGAAACCGCAATCCTACGACCGCGAGTCCACTGCCCTAACCACTGGGCATTGTGCCTCCACATATATATATGTGTGTGTATATATACATATACATATATATAAGAGCAAAATCTTGGATTTGCAGACAGCTTATTAAAAAATTTATACATGCAAAACCCTTATCCCTTTGAGTATCTTCCATAACTTTCAACTGGTTAAAAACTAAAGTAGCATATGTATGCATGCGTATATGCTTGCATGCATGCATGCATGCATATATATATATATATATATATATATATATGCATACATATATGAATGCATGCATGCATATATGTATGCATGTATGCATGCATGCATGTATGCATGTATGTATGTACATATGCTTGTATGACGATCTATCATGCACATCACACATAAATAATACACTGAATGTGTCCTTACATTTTGAAGAGAAGCTCATTAAGCATTAAACACCAAAAATTAAAATTAGATGCAATGAAAGAAAACATTAGCGATACAAATAATCTCTTGAAATGTTCAACATGTATCAGAGTTTGTCTATGTAATGTTAGTCGTGTTTGCTGTCACTCAAGGATATAAGAATCAAAGCCACTTGAAAGGATGTTGTGGTACACCTGAGCACTGTATACAATAATTTCATTATTATTATTATTATTATTATTATTATTATTATTATTATTATTATTATTGTTATTATTATTATTATGTTTATTCCTTCTTTCTTCAAATTTTCTTCCGTTTCTCGTCGAGTGTTTTCCATACACCTAGGGCAGGGAAGCTCATTGTATGCATTCCCAGATTACACGCACAAATTCACAGGTAAAATATGTATTTAAAAAATTATTAAATAAATAAATTCATGAATGGATGTTATTTTCACAGCGATAATGCTCTTCTCAGTACACAAGCCGTTCCAGTTAACACAATTTTTTGTACTTCCTGTAGGGGGATGGTAAGCATAGTATCATTTTCAAATAGGTTTCAGTACCTTTTTTTATCATTCCTAGAGATCTTACAATCACTGGTACTGTAGTCACCTTGAGATGCCACATTTTTTCAATTTCTATTAGCAAGTCTTTGTATTTACTGATCTTTATTATTATTATTATTATTATTATTATTATTATTATTATTATTATTATTATATATCTGCCAATCACACAATATATGTTGTCTTTCTATTGGTCGGTTGAAGAGACACATATACCAATACCATGACTCTGTACTACAATGAAGGGGAAAGAGACATATCATAGCTGAGGTAAAATCTACTGATCATGAGTTGGGTTAAAAAGTCATCTTTGCAAAGGTTGTATTCGATACTGAGCCCATTGTGTGTGTGTGTGTGTGTGTGTGCACATTTGTGTAAGCATATATATATATGATTGATTGATTGATTGATTCTAGTTTCAGCTTATGAGCTGTGGCCATGCTGGGGCACCGCCATTTGGTGTTGCTACTTGGTTTCACTTCATGGAGGCTTTCTAGCAACTGCTATTTGGTGCATGAGAGAGTTCGATGCAGCTGCCCTCATCTGCCCTTCCTGCCGTGAAGTTGGTTCATCTGGGACACCTGACAGGAAGAGATCCAGCTTCATTTTAAAGACATATATATATATATATAAACTTACTTGGAGGATAAGAAACGACTCGAGGTGCTCAGTCATATAATAACAATTTAACAAATAAAACATATGCATACATACATACATACATATATGTACATACCTACATCTATATGTATATATACATGCATATATATATATATATATATATATATATATATATATATATATGAGTACAGGACACCACAAATAAACATAGAACACAACGAGAAACGAAAACATAAAAACAAACAAGGAAACGGACTTTTTTTAACAACGAAAAAACAGGGTACAAGACAAACAATACAAGGAATATTCCTCTTCATCAGCTGCCCCTGGTTCGACTCAATGCGTGTTTCGAAGGTAAGGGCAGAACACGATCCGGCCGAAGCAGTCCTTTCTGCAAAATGAATTAAATAAAATTCTTTTGCAGAGGGGTAAAAAAAGTGACAAGAACAGGACGTAAAAGCAATACAAAAAAAAATACTGTACACATAAAATAATCATGTGATCATGTGACCAACAAGACTATTAGATGTTGTTACATATCACTGGTCACAATGCACTTTGCATCATTTTAGTCTTTGAATGACTCCACTTCACTGGCTTGGTGAGCAGACCAACATTTTCCCCTGATTGAAAGCAGTACTGGAGCAATGTGGAATGAAGTGCTTTGCACATGAA
>NC_042997.1:172238536-172276036 GCF_006345805.1 Octopus sinensis
AAGCTGGCTTCTGACAGTGTAAATGACTCCTGCTACCTTTGGGTAAGTCTCCTGCATTACGTGTATAAAGCCTTTTGCTCTGCGTGTTGGTAACTACCTCTACGGAGAAGATCTCATCAGACCAGATCAACGCTTTGCTAGCATCATGCTTCATCTCAGCTAACATGGTTTTACCCCTGTTGAGCCATTTCTTCTTGGAAGCTGCTGAAATTAACTACTGGGATTGTTTTTTTTTATGCAGTTACCTTTAAATCCTGAACACTATCGCTGGATGGTAGGAACCTGTGTTATTGTAAAACAGCTTTCCATTTGGTTTCCTAAAGGGCTTACAGGCACCAGATTCAATGTCCATGGTCATGTCAAGGAAATCTGCTATTTTTCAGGTTGGTGTCTATTGTGACCAGTCCAAGGGAGTTCATGTTGCTCATGAGGTCCTTTCTGAGCCTATCTAGTATGTGGTCATTGCCAGCACATCATCTCTGTAAAGGCCAAAGGTAGTTGAAGGGAATTTCTTTTTTAGTATATTGAGGATGAAGAGACTAACTAGATCACATACATCAGCACTGTAGAATGCACCCATTGCTACATCAAAGAAGCCCTCTGGGTCAGTACATCTGGCCCGAGCTGACCCCTTACAGAAGAGTATATATATATATATATAATATTATTAGTGAATTGAAGAAATGGAGTTGAACGAAGATTGAACAGAAATCGTTTTATTGCATTCTACACGTGTTTCGAAAGGCACAATTTACCAAATTCCGATTGAATAAGGAGACCATATTGTGTCTTTCTCTTCAGGAAGAAATAGGAAATCCGTTGGAAAAAACAAAAACAGAACAGAGGCGGAGCAAAACAAATCGAACGAGGCTCCTAAGAGCCCATGGCCAAACTGTTTATCAATGTATGTTGAAAACTGGTGGTGGGTGCATTGAAGGTTTTAACGGGTCAGGCAGCGGTCATTCCGGTGGGTGGGGGCATGGGGTGCTTAGATGTTCTTTGTGACCGAGACTAAAGTTCTGACTATTTAAAGAACATTAGGTGTATTATATGGGGTGAGACAAAATCTACTTAAAAACATGTGTGTGTGTACTGTTCTATGTGTTCGTATGTGCGTTTGATCACGTGGCCGTCAGTTGGTAAACAGCCCTACACAATGGTCACTGCTGTAAAATCCGTCGGGTGGCAGAAAAAAATTTTTTTTGTGTGCGTGTGTTCGTCTAAACCTGCCTTGTCAAAGAAACCCCCCGTCGTCAAGACAAACCCCCATTCGTCTCCCAGGAGTAATTCCCCTTGCAATGGTTAATCATATTTCTCTTAAAAGTATTTCAGAATTTATTTCCAAGGGCTATTTTGATATAAGTAGTGTAACCGGGCGCAGGTATTATTTATAAGCGTTATTTATAAGCAAGATAAGTATAGCGCCGCCAGTGGGGGCATCGAAAAGCCGACTGTAAAAGTCCGTTTACCATCCGGTCTCTGGCGAACAATATATGGAAGAGTTCGGAGACACAAAGGTTGCACTTCCTTCTGCCCCTGTCAAATGGGAGGGCCACCGACAAAATTGACCATTCCAGGCTGTAGCTTGAGTTCGTATTCTTTAATCGCCATATTAGCTTGCTAAGTCCCGTGGTCTGGCATTTATTCACGTCTCGAAAAGTTGCGTAATGATTGGAGATTCGTGAGGACAATCTTGATGATGAGGCCCCGACATAAGAGTAGACATCTGAGTCCGTGTAAACCTTACATTGGTAGACGGCGTTTCTGATCTTGGAGTTCACCGACGTGAACCTTATTCTATTAGGATTAGTTTCTGAAATTAGAACTGCGTTACTGTTACTATATTTGTTGCGAGAACTGCAGCCGCTTTCTACTTTATTTTCCACTACGTCACTATTAACTAACGGAATAACCCCTGATTCTACACTATCACTCAGAGTGCTGTCATTGCTAGTGCCCGTGGTGCTGCCATTGCCGGAAACGATGCTGGAGTTGCTATTGGGGCTCTCTACCCTAGCGAGCCGAGCTGCGCTCACCTCACTACTGCCATCGCTACCGTCAATGACATCACCCTTATTTATAACTATACCCCTAGTATATAATCCCTGGTTGGAGCTGAGATTATGAGTCACTGTACTGGCTCTCATATCATTATTACTACTATTATTATTCCTACTGGGCGTTAAACCGGGAGCGGAAGAAGCTGTGCCTCCGGAAAAAGGTGGTAGGGTCTTAGTAAGCAGCCTATTATTATGGGAGGCGACTATCTGGGCGAGGTTTTTAGTGTTGGAGAAAGCTATCCTAACTTTATGCGAATTAACCGTGGAGTAATATTTGGAATTTCTGGGGAAGTTATTGGCGATGGCTTGTCGAAACATGAGGGGGAGGTTAGTTCTAATCTGCTTACCAAAGGGAATTACAAACCATATATGCTTGTTCCTATTTATGTGATGGGTCGGGACGCCAGCTCTCGTGAGATCCCCCGGACCGATAATTATCCTTGTTTGCTAAATTAAATGCGGGAGCGACTGCCCCAGCACCCGCCGCGCTCCCGTCACTACTTAAATTATTAATGTTATTATAGACGGCCCTATCCTGATGACCGAATGATGGCATCGGAAGGGCCGGATCAATATAAATTACCTTCTGCCTATAACCGGCCTTGGATAGTGCGGCGTTATAAAATTCTGCTTTCTGCATAAAAATATCGCCCCATATAATACACCTAATATTCTTTAAATAGTCAGAACTTTAGTCTCAGTCACAAAGAACATCTAAGCACCCCATGCCCCCACCCACCGGAATGACCGCTGCCTGACCCGTTAAAACCTTCAACGCACCCACCACCAGTTTTCAACATACATTGATAAACAGTTTGGCCATGGGCTCTTAGGAGCCTCGTTCGATTTGTTTTGCTCCGCCTCTGTTCTGTTTTTGTTTTTTCCAACGGATTTCCTATTTCTTCCTGAAGAGAAAGACACAATATGGTCTCCTTATTCAATCGGAATTTGGTAAATTGTGCCTTTCGAAACACGTGTAGAATGCAATAAAACGATTTCTGTTCAATCTTCGTTCAACTCCATTTCTTCAATTCACTAATAATATTAAAATTCAATTATCCGCACCAACGCACGGTTGCAACACCATATGGTTGTACCTCCAACCGTGCTGTCTTCTGCTGTGATTTTTGCTACCAAGGTATCGGTTAAACCTTTGATTAATCTGCAACAAGATTATTCATCTTTCTATTTCACAAAATATATATATATATATATATAACTACAGATCTAATAATGAGGGATCATCAATTTGGGCAAAATATTTTATAAGCTCTCTGTTGGCACACCAGGCTGTCATTATTGTTGAGATTAGTGAACAACTCCAAGTATTCTTATGACAAGGTCCAAGTTTATGGTTCATCACAATTCTGTCATTCAACTACGGTAGTAGTTGAATAATATTCTTGAGGCCACAATTTAGTCACATGCAGCATCTTTCAGAGCTTATCCATAATACAGGTCTTAACCAAATTGAAAACTGTTAACATTTTTTAAGAGAACTGGTCCCTAGCTACATTTTAGCAGACAAAAAATGAGATTTGGTCCAGTAGAAAAAAATTTACATCAAAATTTGTAGCAATGTTATAGGAGAGTAAGTAACGCTACCAGTCAAGTTTTGATCTAAATAACCTTTTTTTTATTTTTAAAAACAAAGTATTTTTTAAACTTTGCTTCAAAGAAACCATGAAGAATTTCATGGTTTTGGCCCCATGCAACAAAAATTTGTATCAAAAAGTTGTGAAAAAATATAAGGCAAAAAATTGGATTTAAGGAATTTCATGGTCTCAATCTTATGCAATGAAGTTTAAAAAAAAAAAAAGTGATGAATGTTTGTTTCTCAAATTTGAGGGTAATAATACAGTTTTATACTGTTTTATGAATATAGTTCTAAAAGGGATTTTTAATTATGTCACCGGTATCATTGAGTTAAGGAAAAAATTATCAATGACACCCCTAATTGATATATTTGACACATTATTAATTAGCACAATAACATGGCCTGGAAAGAACATGGATTACATGGAAAAATGCGAGCTTGAGAAATGATATTCTTAAGATTATAAAACCGGAAAAGTATAGGACAACATTTTACACTTGTAAAAGTTCAGGACAAGTTATTACATCTGGTAAAGTACAGAACAAGAAAATCTTTACTTAGAATATTACAGTTAAGGATAAAATTTGAATAATAAGAAATATTTTATTTTAATTTACAAAGTAACATTATAATTAAAAAAGATACCGTCATTGACACACTGGAATACTTTAAAAAATGAAAGTCAGAAATACCAATATGGCTAGTTTTATGCAAAATAGAATAGTATAAATGGTAGGCAAATTCATTATGTGAAAAAATAGGCATTGGGTCAAGCCAAAAATGTGAAGACTTGGCAATGACTTAGGCAATAACTCAAGCAAATTTTGCTGTGAATTTGTTGTTATAGGTAGATATTACTGTAATGTATAAATAATTTTTGTATTATTCTATTTACTGTACTAATTATGTACTACTACTATTTTTATAACCTATTTTCAAATTTCTAATTATTATTTAATAATTTTTTTTAAATGAATTTTTTTTAAAGTGCAAAAAATATTTTGGGCTATTTTTTATTTTTAATAGAAGTAACAAGTAATAACTTGTAATAAAATTTTTAGTTTTAATAAAAGCAAATATTTTCTAAATCTAAATATTTTAGTTGAAATTTTATCCTTAGTTGCAATATTTTAAGTAAAAGTTTTCTTGTTACTATACCAGATGTAAAAACCTGTCCTGAACTTTTCCACATGTAATAACTTGTCCTATACTTTTCCAGTTTTATAATCTCAAGAATATTATTTCTCTTGCTCACATTTTTTCATGTAATATTTTAAATCCATGGTTGGGTTCCAGTCAAACTGGTTTTTACACAGAGTAATATGTAAGAGACGGTACAAATTGTCTATATTAGAGTAAATTTGGCTTACAGCTGTTTCCAGTAGCCGTTCTAGGTACATTACTGATCAGTTTTACTTAACAGGTCTATTGATCAGTTGATTGAACTACCTAAAAAACTAAATACTGTTTTCATCAGAGCCATTTCCTGTTATACCAAAGCAGAACATTGAAGGAATAATACATATATGGGGAAGGGAGGAAAAGAAATTTTTAATGTGAAGATAGACGCAGGAATGGCTGTGTGGTAAGTAGCTTGCTTACCAGCCACATGGTTCTGGGTTCAGTCTCACTGTGTGGCACCTTGGGCAAGTGTCTTCTACTATAGCCTCAGGCCAACCAAAGCCTTGTGAGTGGATTTGGTAGGCAGAAACTGAAAAGAAGCCCGTCGTATATATGTGTGCGTGTGTGTGTGTGTCTGTGTTTGTCCCCGCCCCCAATATTGCTTGACAACCGATGCTGGCATGTTTATGTCCCTGTAACTTAGTGGTTTGGCAAAAGAGACTGATAGAATAAGTACTAGGCTTACAAAGTATAAGTCCTGGGGGGCGATTTGCTCAACTAAAAGGCTGTGCTCCAGCATGATCTCAGTCAGATTACTGAAACAAGTAAAAAAGAAAAAAAGAAAAAGAATGAAAAAGAAAATGAATGAAATACTACTGAGCATTTTACCTGGTGTGTTAACAATTCTGCCAGTTTGCCAACTTACTGGAATTATATACTGCCTCTTCTACATGACTGAAGGTAATCTGTATCCCAGTAATGTATCCTTGATGTTACTGAACCGGGAATGTTGAAATCCAAAGTTCCCTTTGATGAAATTTCAACTGAGGATGCGCAGGCATGACTGTGTGGTAAGAAGTTTACTTTCCAACCACATGGTTCTGGGTTCAGTTCCACTACATAATACCTTTGGCAAGTATCTTCTACTATAGCATTGGGATGACCAAAGCTTTGTGAGTGGATTTTGTAGACAGAAACTCAAAAAAGCCAATCATGTATGTGTGTGTGTGGGGGGGGGGGGTATGTGTGAGTGTGTATTTACGTGTGTTTATGTTGTGTTTATCCCCTCACCATCACTTGACAACCGATGTTGGTGTGTTTACGTCAAATAGCAGTCAGAAAAAGAGACCTATAGAATAAGTACTAAGCTTAAAAAGAATAAGTCCTGGGGACGATTTCTTCAACTAAAACCCTTTTAAGGCAGTGCTCCAGCATGGCCACCGCCTAATGACTGAAACAAGTAAAAGATAACAGATAACCATGTTGGTCAGTCTTCACTTTGAGTGCATTTATAGAGTCTGCTCTCAAAGTGAGGGACTGCAGAATAGTGAAACACATCGTGTCTAAAAACCATTGGACAACAGCAGCAAAAGTGACAGCAGAGCTCAACCACCACCTTTCCAACCCTGTGTCAACCAAAACCGTTCATTGTGAGCTCAATAAAGCTGAATACCATGAGAGGGCTGAAATTGCTAAACCCCTCCTGTCCCCTATCAACATTGATAAGTGGAAAAAGTGCTGTCTAGACTAACAGAAATGGTCAATGACGCAATGGAACAATTTCATCTTCTTTGATGAATCATCTTTCTCAAATGGTAAAGACAATAATTTCTGTCACAGAGGTAAGATAGTATTGCCTAACCAAAGAGAAACGCCATCATAGCTTAATAATTTATGGAGCAATCCAAAGACTCATAATTGCACAGACTTCAAATAACAACATTAGATCTTACAAATCCACATTAATCTTTGGTTATCTGAGAGAATACATATTTGATGCTCCAAGTCACGGGTGATATTGTTTTCATGTTTATGGTTAGATCTATTATCACACAAGCAATATGCATTTTATTGGCATTTTGTCCAACTCTGCATTGTTGATTTGCAAATGGCTGCTGATGTTAGATTACATACAGAATCAGATTAATGAAAGATGCATCCTTGAAATTACGACCACTTTAGATCAGATCATAAGAGCAAACAATATTTGCATTTTCCCATATAAAATGTTAGAGGTTGAAACTGAAGAATCTCAACATACAACAAAGCATAATACTCTAATGTAATTAATCAATATGGCATTCAAGGGAGATTGAAACGGACTGAAAAGATTATAACTTCCCAGCTGTTGATGTAAGGGTAATGATTTTTATGAATACTGACAATGAACAATCTTTAAAGCATGATTTTTGTGTTTAAAAATTAAGATACTCCTCTAATCAATTTTAAAATATTGATCCCCAAATCTTGACACAACAGCTTAAATATTGGTGAATCAGGACAGCAATTGTTCTATTATTAGTATGTGCAATATATGATTCCTCAAACATCAGTAAAAGACTTTTTATTTCTAACTAGCAGTATCACCCAGCATTGCTTGGGTTTGTTTCAACCCTTTAGAATTGGAATTTTTGAAAAGTAAAACTTTTGCATTATGTAGCTTTTTATTCTCTTTAAGTGAACAATTTTCTGGTTGAAATACACCGACAAATGGTGTCACAGCAGTCATAAAATCGTAAAAAATAGGGATTTTCATTGAAAAAAAAGCACCTTTTTGATGTAAATAATTTTTGGTCTTAACATGGTCCGATTTGAATTTTATCTTCTACGGAATGAAGAGCAAGCCTTCTTCTATCATACTCTGAATTTTGGTCAACTTGCACTGCAGGGTCTCGGAAAAGATAGTGTTAGTTGAAGGCTACCAAACCTGCCATACACAGACAACTTCAGCTTTATATATATAAATATTTACAAGCAAGGCCAGCAATTTTTTGAATAAGTAGGCATTAGTCAATTAATTGACCTTCAGTGGTTGAGCGGTAAATTATTTTATTGACCTTTGAAAGATGAAAGACAAAATTAACCTTCATAGGATTTGAACTCTGAATGTAAATCACCAGAAGAAATACTGCAAGAAAGTTATCCTCATGCTCTGACAATTCTGCTAATATACTATTCATGTATATATGGTGGAATATTTTGTCAACAACAGGTTGTTGATTCTCATCTTCAATTTGAGGCAATGATTTGAATTATGTGAGATATCTCAGAGTTGTCTCAAAGATGTCTCAGAATTCAAAGTATCAAAGACTTGCCAATTACACAGCTACAGTTGCTGGTAATGCAGCTGTAGAACATACAGTTATTTTACCATTGCCATCATAATCTCCAAAGTCCCGTAGTGAGAGCATTTGAAAATCTAAACTTATTTACCAAAATGTGCAATCTTGCATGGCATAAAATCAGATATAACCTTTTTCTGAGACAAATCCCTTCAGACAAACTAGATGTTGTAGCAAGAGTGTTTAAGATAAAATTTCCAAGAATTACCAAACGATATTTGCAAAATAAATATTTCTTAGACATTAAGACATATTGGTGCTATATCAAATTCCAGAAAACATGATTATTTCATACCTCATATTTTGATCCTTTATCATGAAGAAGATAAATTTAATGACCCTGGCAAAATGAACAAAGTAATGTGTGCAGAAATATCTGGTCCATGTATGGAACCAACATTTCATGAAACCATTAATAAATGAATTATGCATGCTTTCTGTGACAATCTAAATATTAACACACCATGCATGAAGCATTATAAATGTAGTCAAGGCTTCCCTAAAGAATTTGAGAAACATACTCAAGTGAATGTTGATGGATATCCAGAATATAAGAGGATCAAACAGCACTGTGCAAATCGGCAACAAATACAGATGACAACAGACACACTTCTCTTTATTGCATGGTTGTGAGGTTAAGAAGCTCACTTTGAAATCATGTGGTTTTTGGGATCAGCCCCCCCCCCCACTGCTTGACATCTTGGGCATGTATCTTCTACTATAGACTCAGACCAACCAATGTCATGTGAGTGAGTTTAGTAGACAGAAACACTGTAGAAGCCTGTTGTGTATGTAAGTGTATGTGTGTGTATGTGTGTGTGTGTGTATGTGTGTATGTGTGTGTGTGTGTGCGTGCATGTGTACGTGTGTGTGTATGTGTGTGTGTGTGTGCACATGTGTGTGTGTGCACACGTGTGTGTGTACATGTGTATGTGTGTGTGCGTGTGTGTGTGCATGCGTGTGTGTTTGATTGCCCCTACCATACTGCAGTGTGTTAGTTTGTTTACAGCCCTAAAACTTAGTGGTTCAGCAAGAGACCAATAATAAGTTTTGAGGTTGATTTGTTTGAATATACACTTTAAGTCAATGCCCCAACATGGCCAAAGTCCAGAGAGTGAAAGAAGTAAAAAAATTTTTTAAATAAATCAATATAGAAATATGATTTTCAAGGAAACACATCTTCAGATATATGCATAAAGAGCTACAATTTTGCAAATTTTTAAATTGATAAAATTAATAATGATGACCAAGTAATTTTTCTCAATAAAATTATGTAATACTTAAGTACCAGAATGTTTCTGAGTTAATGACTTCTAGAAAACAAAATGTATAACAAATTTTGTGTAGTCGTATAAGAGGCACTTCATTTGAAAAATAAACAAAGGGTATTTTACTGAAGGAAATGAAAAGCAATTATTACAAACTACTAATTAAAACAAAAGTACCTTCCTGACAACATGGTTCCTCTTGAATGAACAACATTTCTGGGAGTGAAGCTTGCACTGTTCATCCATTCCAATTTTATATTTTTGATAAAAAAGACTTCAGTAGTTTGACTCTGAGTCAAAACTATTGAAAATTTTGCAAGACGCAACAAAAATTTTAGGACAATAAAAATAAGAAAAACGTGGAAATTTTACCAGTGAGTGTGTTACATAACAAGGCACAAAAAGAACATGACTCTCCCCAGGTACAATAGAATATGCTTCAACACACGAACTCATATAATCTTGCAAACCAAATCCAAAAACAAGACTTCAGTAGACAAATCAAGAATCAGTGATGACAGTGGAACTAATACAAGACTCAGAATATTATTTTTGAAAGTAAAACAAGTTGTTAAAGTAATTAAAAAAGATTACACAGCAACAAAAATTTGATAAGTAATGGCAATAAATACATTAAAAAAAGTATGACTGAAGTTTCCTCCCATGAACTTCCTTTTCGTATCAGGCATTTGTCAATCGTGATATTGCTCTATAGATAATCCAAAACCCCCAAGGCAACTCTACCAGCATTTTGAAGAAAACATGATAAAATATTCCCCAAAATCAAGGTGCTTTTGGGGGGTGGGGTGGGGGGTGGGGTGGGAGGAATAAGAGCAATAAATAAATGCTTGTATTCAGTATGGAGATTGTGCAATCCTGAAATTGTTTTACCTGATTTCCGTCAGTAACGAGAACTAATCATACAAGATGAGACAAATGTCAGGAGTTTGAATTTGAAACAAGACATACTTAAATGTATTATACATACTTAACCCTTTTGCTACCATATTTATTTTGAGATGCTCTGTGTTTCTTTCAATTACTTTAAATATAACAAAGAATTTAGTAAACTAACTTAGCTATCATTCAGCTAGTGTTAGGAACATAAATTGTGACTAAGGTTTGGTGGAAGATTTTAGTTTAAAACTTATGAAAACAAGACATTCATAAAACAGAGCCAGAGGCGGTTTCAGCCAGGCTGGTAACAAAAGGGTTAAATGTTAATTACTTGTAGAGACACCATAATTCATTATGCAATCATAACATACTACAAAGTATATTAAAATGTTTTATAAGAAAAATATTGAGTTCTGTTGTGTTAGCAGTGCTATTACATCACTTGTTAAGATTATCTCTTCATATTTTCTATAGAAATATAGAAATTACAACCAGCATTGATTTGTTATGATGTTTTGTATCTGAATCAGCTGAGATAACCTTAAAAAGGGGCTTAATGGCACTGCTAACATGGTAGGACACTGTATTAACTAATAAAGTGTTTAATATGTTGTTGTATTTCGGAATGGTCATTTTGCCAGTTTAGCCAATAAAAACACATGCACTATATATTTGGTGTTACTTTGCTTCAGTGTTATTTATTTTTTACATTAATCTTAATTTTATTTCGGCCAGAGTTCTTTCGTCACACTCCTGTGACCGCATCAGTGGTCCTTTGTTTTCTTCTTTCTTATTTGTGTCTCTCCTTACTAACCATCAGCCATTTTGTATATAAGTGTTTAATATACTTAAATGTGTAATATACTCTTTTTGTATATTGTAGTATATTATACTTTTAGTATAGTATACTATATTATACTCTTTTCCCTACAGTATCTATAATGCATACATAAACGTATTATCACTGCAGCATCTATTATACATAATTATATGTATTATCACTGCACTCAATGATGATCTGGCTGATCATAGACTCTTCTTCATTGATGGATCAGGAGGATCTGGCAAGGCTTATTTGTATAATATTCTATGTAATTTGTACTATACTCTAATTGGCTACTTGAAGCAAAATGTTGCAAAAACTGTTCGCTTTTGTTCAACCAGAGGAATTGCAGCAGATTTGTTATGTGGGTGAATGGTACACAGCAGATTTCAACTTACAGCTTCTGCCATGAATACATCAACATCTTACATGATAATTCCGGTTTTTAAAGCTACTCCTACCTCTTCTTCATCAATGAAGCATTAATGCTATCTTCCAATTGGCTTCAAATAATTAATGTGCTTTAAAAGAAGATAAAGAGGGATAGCAAACTATTTAAGCAAATTATTTAAGGCAAAGTTATTCTTCTTGAAGAGGCTTTCCATCAAGTAGTGAATGCAATATTAAGAGATTTAAGTGTTGATATAGAATCATGTGTCAGTAGTTACCATTTTGGAGATATGTGCAAAAATTATATCTAATTGGTTAACAAGTGATCAGCAACACAAGATGAATTCTCAATGTTCCTGCTTAAAATTGGCAATGGAGCTTTACAAAAGGATGTAATAATGGCTTCGAGTAATGCATATGATAAAAAATCATGGAAAGGAAACTTGAGAAATATATGGTGAATTCGTCACAATGTCACACATGGAATAAGCAACATATAAATTTCAGCATAGATAGTCCTCAAACATCAAAAGCAAAGATGTGCTCATGTTCAGCATTTTATTATTGGATGTATTCTCGGTAATGTCACGCCAGACCAAAGTGTCACTTTGCAATTTAATCATCATCAACATTTAACATCCATTTTCCATGTTGGCATGGGTTGGTTGACTTGACAGGAACTGACAATGCCAGGAGCTGCACCAGGTTCCAGAGTATGTTTTATTTTGGTTTCTACAGCTTGATGTCCTTCCTAACACCAGCCACTTTACGGAGTGTACTGGGTGTTTTTATGTGACACTGTCACCAATGCTTTTTATGTGGCACCTGAAAAATCAGCAGTAAATTTTCCCTTTGACTTTTTGTATGCCCAAATTTTACCAAGGATTCCCCTCCCATCATAGACTGAAATTAAAGAAAGTTTGCATAATATGGATTCTTTGAAACTTGAATCAAGTATTAAACTTTTTAATGATCCTCATCTGATCATCATGTCACTGCATGAGATTTGTATTCATACATTATATTTACAAGAAGACAAATCTAGCCCATACCAAGGATTATTTTGACTTTAAACACAATTTAACTATTCTGGTTGGAAAGAAGAAACTTTCCTGTTATTTCTGCATTTTCAATGATGGTAAACAAATTGCAAAACTTTTAATAAAATAGGTTTCTTCTTATTGTAACCTGTATTCAGCTATGTCCAATCTTATGTAATTCTGAGTACAATTTGGCTCTACAGATGGAAGGATACAAAAGTCAAAGACCCTGGAAATCAAATGCCTCAACAAAAAATGCTGTCATCATGAAATTTTTACATTAAATATCTTATAATAAAATTTTGCATTGCTTTACTTATTCTATAATTAAACGAACCTCATCATTTTTGATAGGTATAACTCAAGCATTTATGATAATGATGGTAATGCTAATCACTTCATGCTTATGTTATGGAGGTTGATTAAAGCACTGAAATGTAATTCTGATGTATGTAGACAATAGACAAAGATTTAGAATTTTTGTGTTCACATAATGTAACTTATGTATTGTATTGAAATATTTAACATTAAAAGTGTTTAAACGCTTTGTGTTTCCTTGGGCTACTAAAAATATGTATTATCATGTAGATTTTTTTGTGAGCATTCCATTGAGATGTGTAAGTGTCAGTATGCTGTGTTTATATGATCTATTAATATTCATATTTAAAATAAATGTATTCGGAAAGTCTATAATGATAGTTAAGCATGTGTTTTGAAACTTGGGAAGTTTTCCTGAGATAGATAATGTACAGTTGGTTCAAATGAATTACTGATATGTTTAAATGCTGACCTGATGAGTCTAGGTGATCAAAAATATGTTGATGTGGGTCTACAATATTTAGACAATCAAATAATACTTTGATTCATTGAGGTATTGAAGCAACATTGAGGATACCACTAAAGATTTCCCTTCATGTGCTGGTAATCCAGCTTTGTAGGGCTTATTGACACTAGACAATAATTTCACAGGAAAATAAATGTTAAGTTGTGTATTTCATTCTATGAAACGATGGTGATGGTCGTTTAGAGAATGCATGGGCTAAGACTACGCGCCTTCCCTAGTCAGTTAAGGTGAGACAGTGTCACGTGACAACTTGCTGGGGCTGTCTGCTGGAGCCTAGTGGCAGGTATTTAAAGGGAAAAATTTGACAAGTCAGTCAGTCACTGGCTGACACTTGCTGACGATACAGCAAAGAGGCCGTGAACAGAAGAAAGAAGAAGAAAGAAGACATGCACCCAACACCAGAGCTGAAGACACCTCCGAAAGGAGGGGCCCCGCCACGTCAAAATGGTAGAGGATTAGGGGCCAAAACTGGACGTGGTTCCTCCTGATGATGTCTTGAGCTGACTGGATCCTATAAAGGAGCTGTTGTAGTAGCAGACCACCAAACATGGTTGTAATTCCTCCTAATGAGGGTTGTAGCAATGCTTTTGAATTGGCTCCAAATAAGAATTAAAATCAGGTTACTGGTTCAATTCTCTAGCAAACAGTTCCATTTTCTGGTGCCTACCCTAAAGTGTATTTTCGAAAGAGACACAGGCAGGGATTTGGTATAGAGCAAAAATATGCAATGAAAGTTTAGACAACCATTATTTCTATGGCTGTGTTATAATTGACATATTGAATAATCAATAGGAACAGAAGTAATAGAAGTTTCTTTTCCTATATAGTCCCAGGCTGAATAAAGCTTTGTGAGTGGATTTGGTAGGCAGAAACTGAAAGAAGCTCTCTACATATATGTAAATATAATAATAATGATAATAATGAAATTATTGTATACAGTGCTCAGGTGCACCACAACTTGTCAAAAGTGCATATAAAGAATATGCAGTAATGTACATATGTCTGGGAAGTGAACAGTGTATGAGTCAGATACATGCTTGCATGTGTATGGAGGAGAGAAAATCAGGTGTAGTGTTGGTGAATCTCAGGAAGCATGGAAGTTTTGAAGGATGCAGTGCTCCGACAGCTAACAACTGATGCCAGCAGTTTGTTCCATGCTTCAGCAAATGTTAGCGTATGTATATGAATATGTATATATCCATTCATGTGTATCTTTGTGTCTGTATTTGTCCCCCACCATCGCTTGTAACTGGTGTTGGTTTGTTTATGTCTACATAACTTATTTGTTCAGCATAAGAGATCAATTGTACCAGGCTTTAAAAAAATAAGTACTAGTGTCAATTTGTCTGACTAAGCCCTTCAAGACAATGCCCCAGCATGGCCAAAGTCCAATTACTAAGCAAGTAAAAGATAAAGTATAGAAGGTAAATAACCAGAGAATTATCTTCAACAAGATTTTATTAATAAACCAAACATTTTTATATACGTAATGTACTATTTGTTGAATTTTTGTATGTTCTGTATGTGAATTAAGAAATAGTGACATTGCCAAAAGATGAGAGCTGTGGAATCTCACATAAACGTAGGACATAGCCTAGGGTTACAACAAAAATAATCTCTAAGACAGAAAGTTATGGCATGAGAGTTACCTTATTAAATGTGTGCTTCACAACGCATAGCCTTCAGCCACAATAAGAAAAATCCCTATAAAGGGATGAACTTCAGGGGTTTTTATATGCTCGTTAAAACGTTTTGAAATATCCCTTAAGACTTTTAGGCGTGAATTTAATCTTTTCTTTTTGTCTGTCAATGCTTATCAAAAACTGATATCAAAGATAATTGGTCGGAAAAAATGTCGTTAGATGTTATAATAGAGCTTAAAGATATAGCCAAATTAACTCTGATCGACATTAGGAAATATTAATCTCTGGTAATATTAATCACTTGTAGCAATTATCTCTGGTCAACATTATCAAATATGTTATTATTAGTCAGCAGAAGCAATTTTCTGTAATCAACATTACCAAACATAATAATATTATTTGCTACAAGCAGTTTTGATTTCAAAACTTAAACATTCCAAGTTCAAATTCAAAGAAAGCTATCTGCTACACTTCTGTTGATGACAAAAGATCTCTCTCTCTCTCTCTCTCTCTTCTCTCTCTCTCTCTCTCTCTCCCTCTCCCTCTCTCTCTCTCTCTTTCTCTCTTTCTTCCTTCCTCTTTCTCTCCCTTCCTCTCCTTATCCCTTTAACATTTAAACCGGCCATTTCAGGCCCAAACATTCTACCTGTTTTCTGTTCAAACTGGCCAGATCTGACCTCTCACACCTACTCTACAATGTTATTCTCAAAATAAACAATCACATCATAAAAATCTCAAAGCTAAAAGATAACACATATTTCAAAACAATGTGGCTCAGTAAGCATCACTTTTCACAGAGTAAATTGAATGCTAAAAGGTTAACCCTTTAACCTCAAGGTAAACAATACTTAACATTCAAATATCAAGTATTGTGGAAGATACTCAACACCAAAGCACCAATCTCAGAATCCCAGTTGTCCCCAACAGAGCAGTTTTGGGGGCATGCTCTGCCCTCATATCAATTCCAATTTCTCCAACATCCCTTCATCATCAAAAAATAAAGCTCCATGACAACTGTATTCATCATCTTAATCCATTTTGTTCTAAGTCTGTGTTGTTCACCCACAAGGCACCTACCAGGGGAAAGTCAGTTACCTGTGGGTTTGTCCTCATTTATGCCGTCGTTTGTATTAATTCTTTTATCCATTATTCTCATGATCAAGAAAGTGGTGATAAGGTGTCACAACCACCAGTATTTTTATTGAGACACTATCTCTAGAGGGGTTTGTCTCAAAAGACTCAGAGGGGCCTCACTGCCCTTAAAAGTTTAAGTGAGCTATCCTGCACTGGATACCAACCCAATACTCTGAGTTCTGCAGCTGTTGAAATTCATATATAAATTCAGTTACAAATGTGAAGGATATCAGCAAAAAGATGGGCAACTGGAAGGCCCCGGGACCAGATGGAGTTCAAGGCTACTGGATCAAAAGACTTGGTGAATGTCATGCACAAATTTCTGCACAACTCAGCACTTTGTTAAATGCCAACCAAGTAACACCAGAGTGGTTGACAATGGGCAGGACAGTGCTATGCTTGAAAAACAGCGAAAAATTGTAATACAGTAGACAATTACAGGCCAATATCTTGCTTGTCACTCATGTGGAAATTATTAACTGGGATAGTCGCAGAGTCATTATTATTATTATTGCTGTTGATGTTGTTATTATTATTATTATTATTATTATTATTATTCAGTAGTTTTATTTTTATAGCGTGCTTTCACTTCACTACCGAGCACAGCTCTGTGTGCCTTGGGTATGTGCTGTGATTTGTTGTGATGCTCTGATGGTTATTGTATGGAAAGTGTTCTGCGTAGGATGTGTGCAGTGCCTAGTTGTGCAATTTTCTGTATGTTATATGTGTTGTAAGTCCTGGTGTTTTTGTTATGTATTTGTCTGAATATTTTTTTATCATGCCTAATGCACCTACTATGATAGGAATTGTTTCTGTTTTCAGATTCCACATTCTAGTTACCTCTATTTCCAGGTCTTTGTATTTTGAGAGTTTCTCCATTTCTTTTAGAGACACGTTGTCATCAGCCGGTATTGATACATCAATTAGAAAGCATTTTTTTTCTTCATGATCTCTGACAACTATATCTGGTCTGTTGGCCTTAATTTCTCTATCTGTGTGTATCGGCATATCCCAGAGTATGGTTGCTTTCTCGTTTTCTGTGACCTTTTCTGGTGTGTGCCTATACCATCTTTTTTCTGTTGTGATTCTATAATGTTGGCATAGCTTCCAATGTATGTAGGTTCCAACTCTGTCATGTCTGTGAATATATTCCTTCTTAGCCAGGACTGGGCAGCTAGAGATAATATGATTTATTGTTTCTTGTCCATCTCCACATATTCTGCAGTTACTTGTAATATTTTTTTTCATTACATGTTTTTGGTAATTTCTGGTGGGGAGGCTTTGGTCTTGTGCTGCAATTAAAAATCCCTCTGTTTCTGCTTTGAGTCCTGAGCTTCTCAACCATTGCTGGGATTTTTCTTTGTCTATTTCTTTTGCGTTTAGTTTAGTCCAGTATTTACCATGAAGGGGCTTTTCTTGCCATCGTTTTATCATGGTTCGTTGCTGTTCTATTTTTAGTTTGGATTTCATTTGTTTTATAGCTTTTGTTGTTTCTTCATCTTCTTCTTCTTCTTCTTCATGTTTATTAGGTGGTATGATTTCTTGTTTGTATTTGTCAGCTTCCTTAAATACTGAGAACAGTTTTTTGTTTTGCTCGTGTTTTGCCGCTATCTGGATCAGTTTTCCTTCCTTCTGAAGTAGATATTTTTGCAGTCCTATGGTGGTTATTTTATAGTAGTTTTCCAGCTGTATAAGGCCTCTACCACCTTCTATACGTTGTATATATAGTCTTTCTATGTCAGATTTTGGGTGATGCATCCTAGATCCTGTCATTATTTTTCTTGTTTTCCTATCTATTTTGGTCAGTTCATTTCGTGTCCAGTTAAGGATATTGTAGCTGTAACTTATAACTGGGACAGCTAAAGTGTTGATACCTATTATCTTGTTTTTAGCATTGAGCTCTGTGTTTAGTATTGATCTAACTCGTCTATAATATTCTTTTTTTATTTTCTCTTTCATTTGTGTGTGTTGTGTCTTATCTAGTTCATGGATTCCTAAGTATTTGTAAGTTTGGCTTTGGTCTAATTCTTTTATTTCATTGGTTTTATCTAGTGTGATGTTGTTACTCTTAACTAGTTTTCCTCTTTTCAGGGTTACTTTGGCGCATTTTTCTAATCCAAATTTCATATCTATTTCTTTGGTAAATCCATGAACTGTCTTTAATAGTGTTTCCAGCTGTTTGTCATTTGCAGCGTATAGTTTTAGGTCATCCATATATAAAAGGTGGCTGATCGTTTTGCCGTAACATTTATATCCGCATCCAGTTCTATTTAGCATATCAGATAGAGGTGACAGTGCCAAGCAGAAAAGGAGTGGAGAGAGCGTGTCTCCCTGGAATATTCCTCTTCTAATGGGGATGTCTTTGGTTTTCATGAGTCCCTCTTTTGTTTGGAGGTGTAGGACTGTTTGCCATTTATTCATAGAGTGCTCTATGAATTTTATGATTGTTGGTGCTACTTTGTTAATGGCTAGTGTTTCGAGGATCCATGTGTGGGGGATGCTATCAAAAGCCTTTTTGTAGTCAATCCAGGCCATACTGAGGCCTTTCTTCTTTCTGTGGCTGTCTTCAGTTATGGCTTTATTAATCATTAGTTGATCTTTACAGCCATATGAGCCTTTGCGGCATCCTTTCTGCTCTTCTGGGAACAGTTTGTTTTCGTCAAGGTGCTTGTTCAGCCTTTGTGATATCACTGCAGTAAATGCCTTGAACATAGTAGGGAGGCAGGTTATTGGTCTGTAGTTTTCTGGTTTTTCTGTTTCATTTGATTTGGGAATTAAGATGGTTTTCCCCTTCGTGAGCCATTCAGGCATTGTCTCTGGCTCTGCTAGTATGTTGTTAAAGTTTTCAGCCAGCTTTTTGTGCATTCCTGTTAGATATTTCAACCAGAAGTTGGGGATCCTGTCATGCCCAGGTGCCTTCCAGTTGCTTAGTCTTTGCAGTGCCTAGGTGACCTCTTCAGTTGTTATGGGGTCCAAAGTTGTTCAGATGCCGAGTTTGTTATTCTGATACTCCTTTTTTTTGGTGGTTCGTTTGCCGACCATATTTCTCCCCAGAATTCTTCCAATTCTTCTGCCGTTGGTGCTGCAGTGACTTCTATTTTATTTTTTCCCAGTTCTTGGTAGAACTTTTTGGGGTTGGAGTTGAACTTTTTGTTTTCTTCAAAGAAGCGTTGGCGTTTCTTGTACCGGCGGATCCTTTGTGCTTTGGCAAGGATATCTTGCTTCAGCTTTTCTTTTATTTCAGGCAAATCTTTCTCTGTGATGTTATATTTGCGGAGTATTTTTGTTCTCTTTTTGTTGCTCAGTAGCGTTGATTGTTTGCTGATTTCATTAAGAATAGACAGATCTAATTTTTTTTATTTTGCTTTGGATGTTATTTATCCACAGGGTTTGTTTGGGTGGTGGTGCTACTGTTTGGGCGGGTTTGGGTGAGTATCCAGCTTCTTTTGTGGCTGCAGTGGCTGCTGCGTATATTAGGTTATTTAGCTCAGTGATATCACTTTTTTTTGATTCAGTGGTTATCAGTTCAGTGACGGCTAGGTTTATGCTGTTTATAATAGGTGTTGTTATTTCGTTTATTTTGATTCTTGGGAGGTATGGTCAGTGGTCCATTTTGAGCTCTGTGGTTTTCAGTTCTTTGATTATTTTATTTTTTATATTATCATAATCATTAGGCTCCCCTTCGTTGTTTACATCGTGTTTGTTGGGAATGTTGCGTTTGTCTTCGTGTTTTACAGTTTCAGTGTTTATATTATTGGGCATTGTTGTGTGGCTTCTATCTACATTTTCCTGGTGTATGTTTTCTTTTAGGTGTTCTATTTCTATTTCTGATATTTTTTTTGTGTTGAGAATGTATCTTCGAACGTTAGCTAATTTATTAGGGTTCATTGCTGTATCCAAGTCTATATCTCTATTATTTTCCTTCCATATTTTATATGTATGTGTTGTTGTATTTTCATTTTTTAGGTAGAGTACTGCTGTGAAGTATGCGTGTAAGATAGAAATGTATTCCTCACATGTCCATTTACGTCTTTTGGGTTTTATTTGTGGGACATGAGGTACAACGTCCGGCCCATTATTTTGACGGTCGTCATTTTCGTAGGGTACCGGTCCGTTTATTATTATTATTATTATTATTATTATTATTATTATTATTATTGAGTGAGAGAGCAGAACATGCCATCAAAGTGACACTGGGGTAAAATATTCAAAGCCCAGTATACCCATCATGACTACCTGTCTGATAAGGGTACACCAGGCACATGCATCACAACCATACATGCGCGACATGGTGATCTCATATCAAGGCAAGAAGGTGGGGCCCAGTTAGAATTTTCTTCTGGTCGAGTAGCCCATCCCACTCAAAAGGTCCCTGAATAAGGATTGTTTAAGGATGTTGAATGAACCACCCATGTTTCCAAAGGAGAATCATCAAATTCCTTTCAACACATGGCTATGATGCTCCCTCACTTATTATTATTATTATTATTATTATTATTATTATTATTATTATTATGAATTTTTCTTCTTTCGTTTTGTTTCCATTTCTTGTTGAGAGCCTTCCCGACACTAAGGGCAAAAAAACTCATTGTATATAATGACAGGCCATTAAAATAAACACACCAGATTGTTCATTTACAAAACTCAATAAAGTCATTAAAAATATTTTACATAGCTGGTAATTCACAAAGCTGGTTCTCACAGCAACATTGCTCTTCTCAAAAGTGTGAAGTAGCTGTTAAAACAGCCTTTTGCACTTCTTGCAGAGATAGTAAACCAATTATTATTCTCAAGTAATTTTCAGTTCCCTTTTTGATCATTCCAAGTGTTCCTACAATCACTGGTACTGTAATTGCCTCGAGATGCCACATTTTTTTTTTTATTTCAATAAGCAAATCTTTATATTTTCTGAGCTTGTCAAATTCTTTTATATCATTTCTGCAACATAACATAATAAACTGTTATGTAAATATAACTTCACATATGTATCACATAATTTTGATTTTGTTTTATGTGCCAGATCTTACTGCTTTGATTCAACTCCTCTGTGCATCATAAAATTCCTTTATGTTAAAATAATACCACCTTCTTGTGTTGTTTGAGCCTTTCTCATAAAGTAATCATTCTATTTAGACAATCATTTCAGTATATCATAATTATATCTTTATCATTATTTAATTTCTCAGTACTAAGAAGAAGCCTTCTTCTTATATACCACATTAATCCACTGTTGTGAGATTATCCATCATGGTTGATAACAATTTCACAGCTTTGACATAATCAGTGTTTATGGTGCTGGCATAGTTGCATGAAAAGAAAAATCACACCACTAGATTTGTTACAAAGGAAAGTAAAATATGTTCTTTGATTATTGTGGCATGTATACATTTCCTAAGGCTCCTATGAGCCTTTATATCAATTTCTGATATAGGCAAAAAGCCATAAATTACAGAAGAGAATGCATTATTTAGATAAACTAATATCTGGCTAATATTTATGTTATCAACCCCAAAAGGATTTAAATGTAAAGTCAGGCATACCAAGATTTGAACACAGTGGGTGCAGTTGTGACTGTGTGGTAAAAAGTTTGCTTGAAGGCAGTGAGCTAGCAGAATCGTTAGCACGTCGGGCGAAAAGCTTAATGGTATTTCGTTTGCCGTTACGTTATGAGTTCAAATTCCACCAAGGTCGACTTTGCCTTTCATCCTTTCGGGGTTGATAAATTAAGTACCAGTTACGCACTGGGGTCGATATAATCGACTTAATCCGTTTGTCTGTCCTTGTTTGTCCCCTCTGTGTTTAGCCCCTTGTGGGTAGTAAAGAAATAGGTATTTCATCTGCCGTTACGTTCTGAGTTCAAATTTTGTTGAGGTCCACTTTGCCTTTCATCCTTTCGGGGTCGATAAATTAAGTACCAGTTACACACTGGGGTCGATATAATCGACTTAATCCGTTTATCTGTCCTTGTTTGCCCTCTCTGTGTTTAGCCCCTTGTGGGCAATAAAGAAATAAGAAAGGGAGACTGAGGGAACTAAAAAAAGATAGCACATTTATAAGTCAGGGACTGAAGCATTGTCCGTGAGTAACTTCATTGGATGTGGTTTAGTATATCTGTGTGTACAGCAGCAGCAGCAATAGCAATAGCCCTTTCCCCAATGTAAGACCAATATTCCATTCCAGGAGGAAGGTATTTTGTCTGGTGCACTGGTGCCCTATCAATTCTGCCAACTCACTGCCCCTTTCATATTGATTGATAAAATGATGTGCATGTATCTAGTTCAGAGTCAGGTGATCATTGTTATATCCTTGCTGTTACATGTTATCCATGAGTTAGCTATTTATTCTGAGTTTCCAAGCTCATATTTTATTAATATAAATATTTAGATATTCACTGTATATCTAAATATTTACAGTATATTCATCCGAGCGTGGCCGTCTGCCAGCCTCGTCTGGCACCTGTGTCGGTGGCACATAAAATCACCCACTACACTCTCGGAGTGGTTGGCGTTAGGAAGGGCATCCAGCTGTAGAAACACTGCCAGATCTGACTGGCCTGGTGCAGCCTTCGGGCTTGCCAGACCCCAGTTGAACCGTCCAACCCATGCTAGCATGGAAAGCAGACGTTAAACGATGATGATGATGATGATGATAATATTCACAGTATCTAAATATTTACAGCATATTCACATCAATAGGCCAATAGGCATAGGAGTGGCTGTGTGGTAAGTAGTTTGCTTACCAGCCAGATGGTTCCGGGTTCAATCCCACTATTTGGCACCTTGGGCAAGTGTCTTCTACTATAGCCTTGGGCCAACCAAAGCCTTGTGAGTGGATTTGGTAGACAGAAACTGAAAGAAGCCCATTGTATATATGTATATATATATATATATATATATATATATATATATGTGTGTGTGTGTGTGTGTGTGTGTGTATGTATGTATGTGTATGTGTTTGTGTGTCTGTGTTTGTACCCCCAACATCGCTTGACAACCAATGCTGGTGTGTTTACGTCCCCATAACTTAGTGGTTCGGCAAAAGAGACCGATAGAATAAGTACTAGGCTTACAAAGAATAAGTCGATTTGCTCGACTAAAGGTGGTGTTCCAGCATGGCCACAGTCAAATGACTGAAACAAGTAAAAGAGTATATTTACAGTATACTCTGTAAATATTCAAAGATTTGCTTCCCTTGGTAACAAATCTAACACTATCATTTTCTGTCAGCAAAACTTCACCTTAAAAACTCTTCACACAGATCTATCAGGAAGCTTCTATAAGGCCAGTTGACCTACTTGAAATAACACCAAAATCATCCACAAATCAGTGTTCTTCCCCTGCAACCACTTAGATAATGTAAGTGATCATTTGTATAGGTGCAGGCATGGTTGTATAGTAAGAAGCTTACTTCCCAGCCACATGGTTCTGGGTTCAGTCACACTGCATGGCACCTTCTTGGGCAAGTGTCTTCTACTATAGCCTTGGGCCAACCAGAGTGGGTTTGGTAGATGGAAACTGAAAGAAGCCCATTGTGTCTGTGCATCTGTGTGTGTATATGTAAATATATATATATATATATATATATATATATATATATATATATATATATATATATATATATATGCACATACATATATGTATGTATATGTATGTATATATGTGTATATGTAAATATAAATATATATATATATATATAATATTATATATATATATATATGCACATACATATATGTATGTATATGTATGTATATATATGTGTATATGTATATATATGTATGTGTGTGTGTGTGTGTGTGTCTGTGTATGTGTGTGTGTCTTTGTGCCTGTGTTTTGTCCTCCTACCACTGTTTGCCAGCTGGTGTAGGTGTGTTTGCATTCCCATAACTTAGCAGTTCAGCAAAAGAGAACCAATAGAATAAGTACCAGGCTTGAAAAAATAAGTGCTGAGGTTGATTCATTCAATTAAAAATTCAAAGCAGTGCCCCAGCATGGCCACAGTCCAATGACTGAAACATGTAAAAGGTAAAAGATAAAAAAAATAAAAGATATAAATAAAAAAAAGAAATAAGATGGACTGACATGGCTGGAATACCTTTGATTATAGATTTGCTATTTCAAAGTTGATATGAAACTGAAACAAACAATGATAGCATATCACACGCGATATTTCATACAATATCCAATACATTTAATCTTTATGCTGTGCGTGATGTAATGAATGATGCCTTTTGCTTCAACATAACAATCTGTCTGAGTTAAGCTAATACCTTTATTACCATATATGATAATCCATTGTCATGAGGTAATCCTCCAGTTGAGATACAAATTTCACTGCTTTGACAACATTCTGTTTTGACAAAACAATTTATTTTGATTGGACAATGTAATTCCTCTAGAGTTGGAATGGTGTGATTTCTTGTCCTGTGATAATGGCAAGCTCTTTGTAGGAAAACGGTAGAATTTGAATGAAGTACTGATGTTTTGCATCAGCAAAGGCAAATAATTCAAACAGCAGAATGTGTTTTTATGCCATGAGGAAGAAGAGAAGTCTATAATGATTTGGACAGAATCTTTTGTTGGGGAGAAAAAAAGGAAATGTCAGATGGTGTTGAAGGCTATATAAACTAGGTTGAAAGAGAGGGGAAGAAAAGAAGAAGGAGAGGAGAAAAAGAAGGAGCATCGAAGGAAAAGTGCCACTAAAGAGAGAGAGAGAGAGAGAGAGAGAAGTGGCAAGGGCCAGAGAGATGAGAAATTACAAGAGAAAATAAATGCCAGTAGATATGAAAACGTTGAGCCTAGAGTAGATAAGACACTATAGATACATACACACTCACACATGCATAAAGGTATTTACAAATACAGTCTCTCTCTCAATCTCTCACGATATATATATCTCTCTCTTTCTCTCTCTCTCTCTCTCTCTCTCTCTCTCTCTCTCTCTCACACACACACACAGAGGATGTGAAAGAAGTTTATTCATACATTTACGTGCACAAATATAGATGCATGTATGAATACAAAAGAACATACGTGCACGTTAATATACTTCATACAAAATATACAATCACACGCATACATAAATATCTCAAGTCATTATTATGTATGCATATATAAGCATATATGTGTGTGTATGTGTGTGTGTGTGTATGTATGTATGAATGTATATATGTAATATATATATATATATATCATCATCATCATCATCATTTAACGTCCGCTTTCCATGCTGGCATGGGTTGGACGGTTCAACTGGGGTCTGGGAAAGGCAGAAGGCTGCACCAAGCCCAGTCTGATCTGGCAATGTTTCTACAGCTGGATGCCCTTCCTAACGCCAACCACTCTGTGAGTGTAGTGGGTGCTTTTTACGTGCCACCGGCACGGGGACCAGACGAAGCTGGCAACGACCACGGTCGGATGGTGCTTTTTATGTGCCACCAGCACGGAGGCCAGTCGAGCGGCGCTGGCTACGGCCACGTTCGGATGGTTCTCTTACGTGCCACCGGCACTGGTATCACAGCTACAAATTCCATTGATGTTGATAGATTACGATTTTGTGTTGTATATATATATATATATATATATATATATATATATATATATATATATATATGGTGCCTTCTCAGCTTCATAGCATTTCTTCTATTCAATATATTTTAGTTCATTATGATATGTGGTTTGCACCTGAAGAATGTTTGAGCTCAACATATGAATCTATTAGTAGCGCTTTAATACATGTATTGTGACGTTTAAATAATGTATATCTATATCTATATGTATGTGTGTATATATATATACATATATACACATGTATAAACATACACATATATATATATATATATAATATATATATGGTGCCTTCTCAGCTTCATAGCATTTCTTCTATTCAATATATTTTAGTTCATTATGATATGTGGTTTGCACCTGAAGAATGTTTGAGCTCAACATATGAATCTATTAGTAGCGCTTTAATACATGTATTGTGACGTTTAAATAATGTATATCTATATCTATATGTATGTGTGTATATATATATACATATATACACATGTATAAACATACACATATATATATATATATATATATATATATTATATATATATATATATATACATGTATATATATATATACATGTATGTATGTATGTATGTATGTATGTTCATATGAATGTATATATTTTATTGTTCTGTTAAGGTAAGATCAACAAAAAACAGTAGTCCATCCAATGAGAGATAAATATTATTTGATGTATACAGTATAAAGATACAGGCTACTAGTAGTTTCATACATTGCAAATGTGAGTCTAGGCTGGTTTTTATAACATACTTTGTATCTCCAAGCAATCTCGGGCTCTGAGCGCATTGCCTATCCAATTTACATGGCTGCATTCTAATGACTGAAACAAGTAAAAGATAAGAGATATATATGTACACATATATATAGGGAAAATTCACAAAAAACATAAGACGAAGACAGGTTGTGTAGACAACGAACAGATGTATTAGTTTAACACTTGGGAAGTGAAAAAGTCTTTAATGTTTTGAGCCTACGCTCTTCCACAAAAAGAAACACAGAAAGAAACAAGGAGAGAAATTTAAAAAAGTGTAATGGCTAGTCACACATACACAGTTACACACAAATATGCATACAAGCTACATATACAAGTACACACACACACATACACACACATGCATATACATGGTCAAAAATCCATGTACAGAGTAACAAACATGTAAGCTTTGTTACAGTCACTCAACGCACATAGAAACAGCAAGCAAATCTCACTCACATCAAGTACCAACTTTTTAAACTGGAAGGACACATTTGATTAAACAAACTCTCTCCAATACACAAAATGAACCCGTGGGGGCCACAGATATACCCAGTCAAAACTGACTAGAAATAAACAACAGCAATAGAAATCAGTATATGTCTATTATATAAAATCCATTCTGTCTGTCTGTGTGTGTGTCTTCTCGGATCTCGGGCATCCTCCATCCAATTGCACTCAAATTTGATATGTAGATACCGACAATATCAGGTCGTGCATAAGTCTTGAAAACATTACAAAAATCAATTACAGGTGAGAATGTGATCGATAAAGCCGTGGGAACGTGCATTTGTATGCGTAAGTACATCAGTTGTTGCAACTGATACTATGCGTATGCGAGAAAAATGGACATGCAGTTTGTGCAAAAAAAGCCGGCTGGCTTGAAATAATGCCACAGAATGCAGTACATTTAAGTGACCAAAAAAGTAAGATGCAAAAGAGATATTTTCTTCAAACTTGGCATGAAGGAAGGAAAGACTATTTGGTTTCTCAAGAAGTTTTTTTTTTTTTTTGCCTTAACTTCCTATCTTTATTTCTTCTTTTGTTGGTGTCTCAAAGGGGGGGGCCTATGGGACGTTCAGACAAGTTGTTTTGAGAAAATTTGGTTTAAATGTTTGACAACTCAGCACCAGCCATTGGATGGAGGTGGGGGACGTTGTGAAGAGGTTTGGCTGGTAAGCTTTCTTATAAACTCTATGATTTTTATATAAACACTTTTTGTAGTCTCTCTTTGTATATATTTCTTCATTCTTTATCTGTGATGCTTTATGCTATGATTTCATTAATCTCGTGGTTGATTAAATCCTATCTTCTTAAGTCTGTTATGGATTATTAAATTATTGTAATGTATCCGAATAATAATTTTTCCTGATGCAAAAGCATATTTCAAATTATTGTCGATCTGTTCTTTTGCAATACCTAAATGCACTTAGTGTGTTTGTTGGCTTTAATAAGTAAGAAAATCGATAACTCTTATGCATCATTCTGTTTCATTGGAACAATGCTCTACTGACAGGGTACCATAAGTTTATGATCTGTATGACTGGCCTAGGACAAAAGCAAAGACAGGGTTTCAGTTACTCAAAGCTGAATACAACATTCCATGTGCACAGTGCTTACGGAGACAGGATTTGTGAATTAATTTAGCAACAGCTGATGGGAATGCTTGTCAACAACTAGTGGTGGGTTGCTTTGAAGAGGATGATCTAAAAAAGATCAACAGAATTTAGCAAAGAAGTAAGAGCAAAGAGAAACGGATTAGTGGGGAAGAAAGGAAAAAATTAGAAGAGGGGATAAAGAAAGGTATCATGACTGACATACTAGCAGCAAGAATAGCTCTCAATTCACGTTCGAATGGTGTTTTTAAAGTGCCATCAGCATGGAGGCCAGCTTGAGGTCAAACTCGGTGACTGGCATCTGTTGCTAGTGGAGTGCTAAGAGTACCATACGAGTGAGATCGTTGCCAGAGCAAGCTGGCCTCCATGCCGATGGCACATTAAAAACACCATTCGAGCATGATCGTTACTTGCATCGCCTTACTAGGACTTGTGCTGGTAGCACGTGTAAAAAAAACATTCGAGTGTTGTCGTTGCCAGTGCTGCTGGACTGGCTCCTGTGCAGGTGGCACATAAAAAGCACCATTTGAGTGTGGCCATTGCCAGTACCACCTAACTGGCCCTCATGCCGGTGGCACGTAAAAGCACCCACTACACTCTTGGAGTGATTGGCATCAGGAAGGGCATCTAGCTGTAGAAACTCTGCCAGATCAGATTGGAGTCTGGTGCAGCCATTTGGTTCGCCAGACCTCAGTCAAATCGTCCAACCCATGCTAGCATGAAAAGCAGACGTTAAAAGATGATGATGATGATGATGATGAAACATATAGGTTGTTGAGGTGCATGCTCTTAGACACAAAGAAATAGAAACCATTTGATAAGCTTAGGTGACAAAGGCACAACACAGTAAAAAGCCACAAGTCGGTCTTTGACAGATTGAGAAGTATGCATGGAACTCAATTCCAATCAGATGGGTGCAGCTTTCCAACAGCACTTTTCTCAATTGTTCAGAGAAGGTATCATTGGACTAATATTGGACATGGGTACCTAATTCAGTTGCTTTTGAAGCTTTACAGGTAAATACCAACTTGTTTGGTCCAGTTTTGGCAAACATCTATTGCGACTTGCAGCAGAAAAGGAGCATTTTTAGTTTTTTGAGTCAAAGATATGTAGCACTGCTGAGGAAAGAACCAAGCAAGAGGATGTATTATTTATAATTCCCGTCCCAGCCTAAAACATAGCTGAATGATGCAGAGTTTATTATTTTAACCAAGGGGATGACCAAGAAGTTGGTGCTTGCTGTCAGTAACGAGGTTGGCAAACACAGACTTGCATGATGATCAGCAGATAATCCACCTTAACCTCCATCTACAAAGAGGTGCTAAAAGTTCCTGGTTTTATGGATAATAAGCCTTCCAGTCTTTGAAATCCCCAATTCAGTCACACCTGTAAATACATATTGTTCCTTAGTTAAGATTGGATGACCATCAAACAAAATGTGGAAGCAGTTAATGAATTAAAGAAAGACTTAAAACAGTGGGATTAACTTGAGTATCAACAACAACAACAAGGGCTCTGACTTTCATGCAAATTAGGGCATTACTTCCAATACTTCCTATACTGAATTTGTCTCCTCCTGGCTTCTGCAGATTTTCGCCATTCAAGGCCCATACAATTTCAATCTAGATCTTCAAATAGATTAAAATTGTGACAAGATTATATACATGCTAGGTGGTCAGTTTCGACAAGATACATACTGAGAGGAAGCTCTCTTTAACAAGCTGGACAGAGATGGTAAATATGCACACTGCCTCCATCACATATTACCATGGGACAGTCATGCCTTGCCTTTTTTTTTCCCAACTTGAATGGAGTATCTTCACTTTCACTTTATATGGAAGTCACACATTCCACTGGTCAGGCAATCCACTGGTCATACTGCTAACACCCTCTACAGAGAGGGCTCAGTATGCTGTGGCTTATGATACGTAGATGTGGTGTTAGTGGTGTTGTTGGGCTGTGATAGAGCTATGTGGTGTTGGTGGAGGGGATTGCAGATGAGGTATATGGAAGTAAGGACTGCAGGGGCCAGTGGCACAGGAACAAGGCATGTGTGGGCAGGAAGCACGTGTGGTCAGTTCGAGCAGAGACAGCAGTGAGCAAAGACGTGTTTATTTCATGAGAGTGATCGCCCATTCTGCCGAGGTCAACAGGTAAGGCCTTTTGTATTTCTTTCTCCCGTTTGCTTCTTTTTCTGTTGTCCTTTTCCTCCATCACACTACAGTAGATATGCACTAAGGCTGTGGTTTCTTGAGATATTCCTGTATGGTAAGCAAATGTTATCTCCTTTTGTCAGGCACATTTTTATACAACTTGTCTCTTTTATGAAGTTGCAGTTCTGGATCAAACAAACACCAGTCAAATGCCAAACACTCATGTCTGGCATTTGACTCTCAGCTCTCTGCCAGAAAAGAAATATGACCGGTAGAATTTCCATGTTAACTTTCCATAAAGAACTTATGGTAGGAAACAGTGACATTATCTGGTTACTCGGGGTATCAACAAGAATCAACTGGCTGTCTGTTCTGAAAACTGCAAGCATGGAAACTATGGATAAATTCCAGAAATTTCTGGCTTGGAAACTTTACTGTGGAGCAATATTGATTCAAGATGTATAAAATATGAATTATTCTGTTCAAAATACCCTTTGCATCCATCACTCTTTTTTCTATAACATATGAACTCTAAACACTTACATTTGTAAATCACATACACATAGAAAATGATAATATGCAACAGCAGCAGTCAAGGGCCAGGAAAGAAATTGTCTCAACTGTGTTTTTCTGTTGAATGCTAAGCAGCAACTATTGAAAAACCTATTTTCCATTTGTATAATAGCAGTTAAAAGGATGTGTTAAAGCTCCCAGTCAAGATTCTCTAAAACATTTTTGGTGTATTTTTATATCACCTTTTTTATGTTGGTATTTTATAATACTAATATGCCTTCCAGTCCCTGAAACTCCCAATTCAGACACACCTGTAAATACATATTGTTCCTTAGTTAAGACTGGATGACCATCAAACAAAATGAGGAAACAGCTACTGAATTAAAGAAAGACTTAAAACAGCTGGATTAACTTGGGTATAAAGAAGAAGAAGAAGAAGAAGAAGAAGAAGAAGAAGAAGAAGAAGAAGAAGAAGAAGAAGAAGAAGAAGAAGAAGAAGAAGAAGAAGAAGAAGAAGAAGAAGAAGAAGAAGAAGAAGAAGAACAACAACAACAACAACAACAACAACAACAACAACAACAACAACAAGAAGGGCTCTGACTTTCATGCAAGTTAGGGCATTACTTCCAATAGATCATATACTAAATTTGTTTTCCTCTGGCTTCTGCAGATTTTCACCATTCAACACCCAATCCATTTCATTACCATGTGGCATTACACTCAAAGGAATTTTACATGGTTGCCATAGCTAAATCTTCCCTAAATCATGCCTTCTTTCTTAAAAAAGAGAGCATATATTGGACATTGTAGTCCTAGATATACAGTAAGACAAGATGATATGATCATATGATCATAGTTGGATTGCCCTTCGTCAGAGGTCTTCTCTCCTCCACCAGGGCTGACTTGCAATTAAACTGCTTTTCTTACACATAACCTTACACATATAAAGATATACCCTATACTGCCTGTGATAGAAGACATGCTTATTTATTCACATTGTCTTAAATTAATCATGCATAATCTTCTATAACATCCTACATCCTATAACAACTATTATATAAGAAAGAGATAAATGACTAGAGTAATAATCACTCTGTTTGTTTCCTTTTGTTCCATTTCTGGATGAGATCAAACAACAAACATTAGACAAGCAGTTTACAATGATTTGATGAAGATGGAAGACATCTGAAACGGCTTGCTTTATTTGCAAAAATTCCAAAAATGTGTAGCCATTATTAGTTTTAAGCAGCAAAAGTAATTTGTGAGCAGATGTGGCTGGACTGATTTTGTAATGAATTTAGAAATTGAGATTTCGAAAGATTACTTTATAAACTAATTAATTTTTGTTGTGTGGGATAAAAGAATATGAGAAAACTTAAGCAGACGTATTTTCTAAATAAGAAATTAGTTTAGTCCTTCTTGTGAAAGAAATGAGAGATTGTTCAAGTATTTATTTTAAGATAATCACAACTAGTAACTTGTTTAAATTTGTCAAAAATATCTAATGAAACTTTTGAAATATTTGGAAAGCCAAATATTTTAGTCAAATGCAAAATGTTTCACTTTGGAATGATTGTTTCTGATGAGCAGCTTTGAAAATTATAACTTGAATTTCACTTTAAACATATTCTTCTATATTCATGTATATGACGCTCTCACCAGAAGCCAACATGCTCAGATTACTCTACCAAATATATCATCATCATCATCATCGTTTAACATCCGTTTTCCATGATAGCATGGGTTGGACGGTTCGACCAGGGTCTGGGAAGCCAGAAGGCTGCACCAGGCTCCAATCTGATCTGGTAGAGATTCTACAGCTGGATGCCCTTCCTAATGCCAACCACTCTGTGAGTGTAGTGGGTGCTTTTTACGTGCCACCAGCACAGGTGCCAGGCGAGGCTGGCAATGGCTATGCTTATTTATTCATATTGTTTTAAATTAATCATGCATAATCTTGAAACTGTGACAATGTGATTACTTACTTCAAAAGTATTATTGTAGAGTAAGTGTGAGAGGCCAGATCTGGCCAAGTTTAACATAAAACTGGTAGAATAATTAAACCAGATATGGCTGGTTTAAATGCAAGGATTAAGCCAGTTATGCATTAGAATGTACCATTCAAAAGAGGCATTAAGTAAATGTTGCTAGAGTAACACTTTGGTATTTAAACCGACTATATCTGGCTGAAATATTCTACATGTTTTAGGCTCAAACTGGCCAGAACCTGCCTCTCACACATACCCTACAATGTCATTCTAGAAATAAACAGCCACATCATTGAAATCTTGAAGCTACAAGGTAAAATAGATTAATTCCAAACAATGTAAATAATAAGCATTACATTTGACAGAATAACCTGAAAGCTAAAGGATTAAAATTAAAATATAGATTAATTTTGCTTTTATTTTGCAACTTATACAATAAGAAATATTTTTTTAATAATATGTTGATTATTGCTTAATATTAACAAAATGTGAATAACACATTGTATAATCATAACGAAGGAGAAAGAATGTCAGTCTTGATCTGAATCAGCTGATCATCATCATCATCATCATCGTTTAACGTCCGTTCTCCATGCTAGCATGGGTTGGGTGGTTCGACCGGGGATATGGGAAGCCAGAAGGCTGCACCAGGCTCCAGTCTTATCTGGCAATGTTTCTACAGCTGGATGCCCTTCCTAATGCCAACCACTCCGTGAGTGTAGTGGGTGCTTTTTACGTGCCACCTCACACGTGAAATGTTTGTTGCCATTTTATGTCTTTACATTCTGAGTTCAAATTGCATTGAAGTCAACTTTGCCTTTCATCTATTCGAGGTCGATAAAATAAATACCAGTTGAACACCGGGGTCGATGTAATCGACTTACTTCCTCCCCAGAATTGCTGGCCTTGTACCAAAATTTGAAACCAATATTTTAGTGCATTCATGTAATGTGGTATTTTGACATATCAAAGATAAGTAGCTTATGGAGCTAATTTTTCTACAATGGCAACGAAAAATCTATTCCTTTCTCTCTCTTTCCCTCTTTCTCTCTCTCTCCCTCTTATTTTTTCTCCCACCTCTCTCTTTCTTGGCACCATTTGCTCAATACAGACAAGTTACTCTCTACTTCTGATTTTTTATTCTGGCAGCTATCATGTATCATATCAAGTTGCTCACATTCCTCCCTCTCTCTCTATTTCTTTTATCTCTCTCTCTTTCTCTTTCTCTCTCTCCATATATATATATATATATATATGAGAAATTCCTAGCCAAAGATAAACCTCTGTACTTGGCTTTCGTTGACATGGAGAAAGCATTTGACAGGATCCCCCCATCCCTTATCTGGTGGTCAATGCAGAAAGTAGGGATAGATGAGTGGTTGGTGATAGCTGTACAAGCCATGATGAGTATAGGGAAGAATCCCAGGTAGAAGTAGAGGTTCACCAAAGGTCAGTCCTCAGACCCCTCTTTTTCATCATAGTCCTCCAGGCAATAACAGGGGAATTCAAGACAGGCTGCTCTGGTAGCTCCACTGTGCTGATGACCTTGCTCTAGTAGCTGAGTCACTACCAGAACTAGAGGAGAAGTTTCAGGTGTGGAAGAAAGGTCTAGAATTGAAGGGCCTTAGAGTCAATCTAGTAAAAACCAAAGTCTTAGTAAATAGGAAGGCAGACAAATTACAAACCCCTTCAGGTAGATGACCCTACTTGATCAGCAGAAAAGGCATAGGTAGAAACTCCATAAGATGTACCCGGTGTAAGCTATGGACACATAAGTGGGGTAGCAGTATCAGAGGATGGTTAACTGGGAAGATAGTTTTTATGTGTGGTAGATGCACAAGGGCAATAAACACCGAAGAAAATAGATTCTATCACATGCCAGGGGAAAAAAGTAGATGTAGTTGATAGCTTCCATTACCTAGCTTTGAAAGCGTAGCTGCTAAAATAAGAACAGCCTGGGCAAAGTTCAGAGAGCTCCTACCTCTGCTGGTAACAAAGGGCCTCTCGCTCAGAGTAAAAGGTAGACAGTATGATGCATGTGTGCGAACAGCCATGCTACACAGCAATGAAACACGGGCTGTGACTGCTGAGGACATGTGTCGGGTTGAAAGAAATGAAGCTAGCATGCTCTGCTGGATGAGAACAGTTGCGTGAACAAGTGTCACACCCTAACAGTGGAGGGAACTTGTGGAAGAGGTAGACCCAGGAAGACCTGGGATGAGGTGGTGAAGCACAACCTTCAAGCGTTGGGCCTCACAGAGGTAATGACAAACAATCGTGACCTGATAAGCCAAGTGAGATTATAGCTGTGGCCGATGCCAGTGTTGCATAACCAGCCCGTTTAAAAGTACCCTTCAATTATTGGGCAATATACTGTGCTTGAGAAGACCTGTTGAGTCAAGTGAAATCGTTGTTGTGTCTAATGCCAGTGCCGCCAGACTAGTACCTATGCTGGTGGCACATAAAAAGCACCATTCAAGTGTAGTCGATGCCAGTGCTGCCTGACTGGCTCTCGTGCTAGTGGTACATAAAAAATACCATTGAAGCATGGTCAATTGCAGTGCCGTCTGACTGATCCCCATGCAGGTGGTACATAAAAAAACACCCACTACACTCTCAGAGTGGTTGGCGTTAGGAGGGGCATCCAGTTGTACAACCTTGCCAGATCAGATTGGAGCCTGGTACATCTCCTGACTTGCCAGTCCTCTTTCAAACCATTCAAATCATGCCAGCATGGAAAGCAGATGTTAAATAATAATGATGATGATGATGATGATGATGATGATGATGATGATGATGATGATGATGATGATGATGATTGATGATGATGATGATGATGATGATGATGATGATGATGATGATGATGATGATGATGATGATGATGACAACGATGACGACGACGACGACGATGACAATGATGTCAGTTAACTTGTACCTTGGTGCAGCCTCAATAGAATTTCTTCCAGTAAATACATATACATTTAACTGATCTTTTTTTCTTCATATGAAAACCATTTATCTGATTGCTCCAATTTAGCTTTATAAAACAAATTATTCCTTTGACACAAAAATACAAGATCTATGTACAATGTCTATCATATTTGTATAACATAAATGATCTAATTGACTTATCAATGTATTTTTTCACTAAAACATTCATGTAAACTGTTGCAAATTAATAGCTAGTATTTTCTGCAATTGAATTCCATATTTGACTATTTTGTCAATCCACATGGTATAGTATTAATGCTACTATATAATACAATCAAGATCTGTTAAAACGTATTTTCTCTCTTGGTAAATTGGGGAATACAAGAAAATTATATACAACCAATTTCCCTTGTCATATTTAATAACAAACCCTTAAAATTTCCTATATTGGTGACCCTGATTTTGAATACACCTAAAATTGGTAATCTGAAAACTTTAAGACATAAATTTTCTAATCAAATAGACATTTTCACAGCTATAGCTCAGTATGTCTTACATTTTTAAGCATTTGAGTAGCACATTGTTTACAAACTCTTTCACACATTATTTGTGAAAATTGTCAGCTTTAAGCTGCTCTTCATTTTGACTGTCAAACCAGCACATAATTTTTCCCAGTTTGTAAGTCAATTTCGTTTTACACAACCCCCACCACTCTATTTACATTGTGCCTTACAGGGGGGGCCACCTGGATACTTTGATATTTCATCTCCACTATCTCTTTACAGCTCCTGCTTATTATCCTCTCTCTCCCCCCTCTCTCTCCCCCTCTCTCTCCCCCTCTCTCTCTCTCTCTTACTAAATGTGAGTAGTAATGCAGCTTTTCTACAAGAGCCCTCCACCCCATTGTCATACTTTAACTCCTTGTTCCATAGCTAAAAGCTGACACCCTCTCCCTCAGGGTTTGTTATCTTGCAAGCTGCATGGTGACCTCAATAGCGTTGGTATAAAAAACACACCCAGTACACACTGTAAGGTGGTTGGCATTAGCAAAGGCATCCAGCCATAGGAACCATGCCAAATTAGACTAAGAAGTATGATGCAGTCTTTGAAACCCCTCAAATCCTGTCAAACCATTCAACCAATGCCAAGATCTACTATATTAATACTCTTGTGTTTTTCTCTGTCACAACATATGTATAAGGAAGGAAGGGGTGATGGTAAACTTGGTAGTGGGATGGTGAATATTCAACGCTGAAAAGAAAAATCAAACAGCATTTCAACTCTGTGTGAGTATGTGTGTGTACGTGTGTGTGTATACAAAGGAAGTGTGTGAATGTATGTGAATATTGACAAGTGTAATAATTTGATTTACCATCCATGTTTATATATAAAATACTACAAATAGCTGTCATTTTTGATGGCATGGAGTCAACTAATAAAATAGTGATGATGATGTCCTATCACTGCTCTGCTTTACCTCAAAATAAGAGCAGGTAACTATACTATAACAATTACCAGTTGATGATGTTGACCAAATCAATGGCAACTAAGCACCAGCACCACCATTTATAATTCAAGAAATACCTCAAGACAAACAAAGCAAATCTGGAATTGTTATCTCTCAGTAGATAAAAAGAAAAAAAGAAAAAAGTAAAAAGAAATAACACACCTAAATTACAGCTTACTTTAGCAGACTACATCTTGACAGTTTCAATATTCCACTATTTTCTTTCCAGCAGTGGATATGTTTTTTAAAACAATTTGGTCCCAACCAAGGCTTTAGACCACTATAGTGAAGGGATTACAAAGAAGGA